>NC_054699.1:13535423-13776563 GCF_016097555.1 Gigantopelta aegis | reverse complement strand
TAACAACCGTAACAATGCTGCCTGTGGTAACTGCATTGGGCGAAATATAACCTGTAAGACACACCTCGCTTTGCAGCGGGATGGGAAGGGGTTACTTGTAAAACCGGTTTGTTATTAAATTCTAATGCAACCAACATATATATAAGCTTATTTTCCATTCGAAAACGTTCATGGTAAATCGGATGATGTAACATATGACAATACTCCTAGCACTCACACGATGTGCGGTGTTTTCGATAGTGTCACAATTCCACGTCTTCCACTATGTATAAATGTCGATATCCTCGCTATTGAATAAGAAAAATGTCAGGCAGGTACTGTGTTCAGATCCCACATGAGTCAATGTGAATATGTTTCATTCCACCGGTGGGCAGGATATGCTCAACGTTTGAAAAACTATGATATCTCTGTGATTCGTGAGCATATGCTATACCAGCTATATTTGTTCCAATCAGCTCAGCCATGTGGTAGTTTTTGTTTTATTTAGTAAACTAGTTTTAGAGTGGCTGCCCTCATTGAGCGGTGCAGGGAGTGTGCAGTTTCAGCAAGTCATATCGCTGGGAGTGGCTGTTCTCCTATAATAGACGAGGAACTACGTAGAAAGATTCATGGAATTAACCAACATTTGGCCAAATATCTATTCAACTCTGCAGGTTTTTTTTTTATCATTTTAATAAACGTTTTGCCATTCACTATCTAACATAGTGTCGCCACTTGGAAAACAAGAGACCGCATACGAATAATTGTATCCACTTCACATGTAGGTCTCCTGGTTCGGTAGATGCCGAAATAGATCAACTGACAACAAGCGTGGAACATAACTATTTTAAGTAGTCCATAACAGAATATCAATACTGCTGTTTTGCTATATATAATACATGGACTATCACCAAGTAACCCCTGCACGTGCTGTAACTCTAACCGTGGTGCTGGGGTGTATCTTCTCTTTAAAGAATGGCCAATACAGCACAACATTGAAGGGCTTTGTGTAAAAGTCAGTATCTATCTGTGATATTTTATGTTTCCTTAAATTTGCGTCAAATCGTATACAAATATCATGAATGTGTTGAAATTCTTGCAGTTTAAACCATTATATATATGTGTAAGCAATTTGACAAAAGGCAATTAAGAAATTAATAAAAACATATTTTTGGTATATTTCTCAAAACATTCATAATGTGACTTATACCCTTTAAGCACTGAGCCCTTCATTGTGCAATTCATTTTTAAAAAACCCATGTTATACTCTTCAACATTCATGTTATAATATGAGTTTTCACATTGGTCGGTATAAAATGTCAATTTGCCGTCTTCTGTCTGACGCGGGGCGGGACGTAGCCCAGTGTTACAGCGTTCCTCGAAGCGCGGTCAGTGTGGGATCGATCCCCGTCGGTGGGCCCATTGAGCTATTTCTCGTTACAGCCAGTGCACCACGACTGGCAAATCAAAGGCTTTTGTATGTACTACCCTGTCTGTGGGATGGTGCATATAAAAGATCCCTTGCTGCTAATCGAAAAGAGTAGCCCATGAAGTGGCGACAGCACGTTTCCTCTCTCAATATCTGTGTGTTCCTTAACCATATGTCTGACGCCATATAACCGTAAATAAAATGTGTTGAATGCGTCGTTAAATAAAACATTTCTTTCTTTCTGTATGACACAAATTGTCTTCATAACGCAGAGGGAATGTTATGTGCACCATTAATTTAATTCGGGATACGACAGCAATACAGTCTTCCTGTCTCTCTGTTATGTTTTTTTTTTCTTAAATTTGTTTTGATATAGTAATACCCGTTACCTTGTTGTTCTTGTTTTGGTGGATTTTAAAAATCTATCACAATCACATAATAACATCTATGTTTCATAGTTCATCAACGAACGTTATTGTTAGCAAGTTGTTTTGTGTTATTTTCTTGCTCTCTCTTATAACCAAGACAACTGGAATTACAAACAAACTATACTTTTCATTTTGGTTGGAGTGCTCTTTGTTTTCCTGGTGGCAGGCGCTGGTTGCTTCATATGTTAGGTAGATTAATTCAGGTTTGCAGATACCCACGCTGCGTAAACGTATGCAAATCTAAAATTATTATGGACATATGCTACGCATATTTTATAATACCCATATCCTCAAACCTCCTAGATTGAAATAAGTTTTATCTACAATGTTAATAAAATATTAAACACGATGGATGTTGAGGGGTGGACGGATAGATCAGTGGATAGATAAATAAAACAAATTTTACTTTTTTTCTAACGATGCCACTAGAGTACATTGATTTGTTTTATCTTATCATCGGCTATTGGACGTCAAACATATGGCCATTCACACACTGTTTTTTTATTTTTTTTAGAGGAAGCCTGCTGTCGCCACATAGGCTACTCTTCTACGACAGGCAGAAAGGGAAGTTTTATTTGCGCTTCCCACAGGAAGGATAGCACAAATAATGACGTTTGTTGATCGTACAAAGACAAAAGAACCGAACCCACAATTGTCTTCTTTCCATTGGCTTTTACATGCAACATATGACTAAATAATGTTTGGTCACCACTATTCTATGACGCATTCATGACATTAATATACCTACCGATGTTATTTTATTCAAGTAATGCGATGTGTTTCGTTACAGTGGCACCCCAAAAGTGTTATTCTAATAGTAATGTAAGCGTAACACAGAACGGCAGCCAGTCTTAATGTGTGCACTGGTTTCGCCCCGAACCAGTTCGCCACAAATCAGTTCGACCTCACTACATGCATATGATGTAATAGTGCAAATTTGGCAATGCAGGCCTACCTACATAAAAAAATAGCATTGGTCCCAAGTTTGTTTGTCACTTTATTACCAATTTGTAGGTGGGAGTCTTAAACTGCATTTGCTAATAAAGTGGGTTTTTAAGGGGACTTTGTGTGAACTTGTTGATGATTTTTGGTGTGTGTGTGGGTTGGGGAGGGTATTTTTTATGGGGAAGTTCCAATTCACATATAATAATTATACACTCATTTGTATTGTCAGTTTTCAAATATGTCAAACATGACATTTTTCGTGCTGTTTAAAATTACTTTCATGAAAATGACGTTCTTCGGGCGCTTTAAATCATTGTTTTGTAAAGGGCGTTCGCGCATAAAAATTAAAATTTCAGAAAATTCCTGAAAAATATTTCCATTAGGATGGTCGCCCTGCATGTGTTTTTTCGGTCAATTTAGTATATAGCAAACATACATACCTTGAGAGCCTTTCAGCAGTAAATGGAGACGCATATAGTAATGGCATGTCTGGCAAATATGCATCATCTTCCCATGTGTTACATTTATTTATTACCCTGGTGGACATATAACTAAGCAAATAGAAATTTGCATGCCAGTGGCTTGTCGGTATTAAATATGAGCCATTACAGTTTGGCAAACATAGAACAATAAAGTGACTACTACTAAGGCCAAACATAATATTATGTGTGGTTCAGGTTATATAAGCCAGAAACATTAGGGTAGGTGATCTTCATTTGTTGCATGCGTTGAATAACTGTTTTTTTAAATACTGAAACATTTTATATTAAGATATATGTAGCACGATAGCAAGATTTTTCAAACCGAATACACATTAATTATCAATTGAATATTGTGCAAAGATTAAACAAGAACAAAAACTACCACTTATGATATATATTTAGACTCGGTTGGTCTTCAATTTCTGGGTCCATAAGGTTATCAGATGAACAAAGCAAAAACACAGTTCTGTTCATGTGAAAAATTAAAGTGTGTTTAGTTTAACGAAACCACTAGAGCATATTGATTTAATATGAGACATGACATTGGGGATACCAATGCTAACCTGATGAAAGTTAAATGTACACCTCGATTCCGAAAAGAGCCGACTTATTTTATTTGACTGATACTTAAGACACTGATGGAGGCCATTTTGTAAGCCTTATTCACTTTGAATGGAATGACTCCGATCGCTCGCTTTTACAAGTGAATTGAATGAATGGATGTTTAACGACACACTCAACACAAAACTACATATTGGCTAGTGGCTGTCACAGATGTTAAGTATTTGAAACTAGTATTTATATAATATAAAACAACAGTGCAAGAAGCTGTGGGGAAAAATATAATACAGTACATTAATCAAGATTATATTAAAACGTTGTATAGAAATGTTCGCTTTTACAAGTACCAGCCAAAGATTATACAGTCCAACATGTTGGAATCACAAAGATTCCTCTGTCAATACATGGAATTACACAAACTGTACAGCGGTTGAACTTGGTTGATGGAGTGTTTGATCAATGTTCATTGGATTGGTCACATGATCATTTTCCACTTGAATCAGTGAAAGCGGGCTGGCCATGAAATTGGACAGTGCTGAAATCCATTAGACATAGGTGTCAAAAAATCCCAACCATTCTGAAATTTCTAGAGGCTTTAGTTGTGGAGGTTGCCTCTGCGTGATCTATTAAATAGCTGCATGAAACGTTGAAAATAACTAACCTGATAGCATATTTTCATCTTCAAAATACAAATCCACGACACTGCCGATTAACGATCCTAACAATTCAGACTAAACTGTGTGTGTGTGTGTGTGTGTGTGTGTGTGTGTGTGTGTGTGTGTGTGTGTGTGTGTGTGTGTGTGCTCTGCACTGGTTCCACCCTCTTGTGTATTCTGCACACCAACTGTAAACCTAACAAAAATGTATTATTTCATTGGCAATGGATAATAGTATTTCTACAACTAATCCGTCACGTATTGCTACCAATCAGTTAAACAAAAGTTAAAGACACCACTAGAGCACATTTATCATGGCTACTGAATGTTAAACCTTTGGTAAATTTGACATAGTGATGGAGAGAAACGCCGCTACAGTTTTCCATTGTGGGGGTGTGGGTAATTGCTTCCACCAGATAACGGTCTATGCACTCCTGTAGTGGGCACAACCTCTGACTTCGCCAGAGAGTACTGTCCATGACAGTTTTTTCCCATGCAAGGAATCTTTTAAATGCTGCACTGGCTGGAAAATAGCCAATGGACAAACCGATCCTAGATTAACCGCACATCAGGTAAAGCTTTACCACTTCGCTACGTCCCGCCACTTGCTATCCGTGAGTGCCATAGATATTTAACGGTGTTCCCTACATGTAAGACTTGGCACTCTCTATTTTGGTACACTACAACCAGCGAAAACAGATGACTCAATTTGACTGGTCTAATTTCTGTGTACGCGAATATTAAGCAGTGTTTAGTGTCAAGTGTGATAAACTATTTAGTAAGAGCAGTCTGTTGTGATTATAGGTTGTATACTATCAAATCAAATTTCATAGACGATAATAGTAACATATGTGGCTAAAACTCAATCGACATAAACGCCTCGGATATAAATACTACCACCCCTCAACCTTAACGTGAATCAGAAAATAATGGCGGTCAAGCTGCTCATTTCTGAGATAACGGGTAGCGTCTATGACTACCCTAGTTCCGCATAACATTCGAGTACTTTTTTTACAGGTACCCCATACATGTTTCAAGCACAAGGCTACTTGGCACAGTGGTACTAGATGAAATAAAATTGCATACATTTTTTGCCTAGATGAAACTATTTGTTTTTACAACCAACACACTCACATGTATCACCAATCACAGGACTTGTGGTGTTCACTTCTCTATCAAAAGTTGGGTGCACCTCGAACTTTGACCCAGCTGGAAGTTATTTAGTTTAATACTACCTATAAGCAGTGTCTAGTGTCAAGTGTTATACACTATTTAGTAAGAGCTTTCTGTTGTGAGTAGTTGAGACAGCACTTGAGCAAGTGAATCGGCCTCGGTGGTGACGCAGTTAAGCCATCGAACATAAGGCTGGTAGGTTCTAGGTTATCAACCCTGTACTGTTCCTCACCCAGCGTGACTGTTGACGACTCAATGGATAGGTGTAAGACCACTCCACCCTCTTCTCTATCACTAGCCACTAACCCTCTGTACTGGACAAACATCCCAGATAACTGAGGTGTGTGCCCAGGACAGCTTCCTTGAACATTAATTGGATATAAACACGAACATAAGTTGAAATTAAATGAAATTAGCAAATGAGTTAGGTCACGTGGCCGCTTCTCGCTGGCTGACCTCTAAGCGTTGGGGGCGTAGTTTAATCAAGGATGGCGTTGGTGCTAACCACAAGTGCGAGTGCGAATAATTTTAACATGCTCATATACCACGGCTAAGTGCCAGTCTCCTGCCGGTTCTACTGGGGGTGGGGGGTGTAGACGGGGGTGTAGACGGATGTTGCGGCAGTGCGTTGTCGGGCTGGTGGTCGGCGAAGTAGCCTTCTTCTTGCCTGCAGCAGCAACAACAGGCGACTCAATGGCGGCGGTCGATAAAGTTGACCGGAGACGCTATCCTCGGAGTAGAAGTAGGTGGGTCCCTCCTCTTCCCCTGGTACATCGCTGTATTCAGGACCAAGTAATTAGTTTCCGGGGACTCCTGGGCCTTCGGCTCTGTCGTCCGGATCTGAGTGGTCGGCGGGGGCGGCGACGCAAAAGGGACCGGTTGAGCCGCCCCTGGCGCGCGTTTCCCCCCCCCCCCCTTCCTCTTCCTCCTCTTGTCTGCGGGACCGCATCACCGTACACCAAAGTCACGGTTGCCTGTGACCCGGTGTACGTGACGCGATACTCGAGCAACATTCCATAGGACTGCACAAGTCCCCCCAGGTGTGTGTGTAGGGGGGAGGGGGGGGGGGTAATTTCAGAGCAAATTCGGCGACGTCTACTCGCAGCAGTCATAGCTAGGAATGGCCAAATGAGTGGTAACTGAGTTAATTGCTTTTGCAACTGTGGGTTGATCGTTGGAATCTATAAGCGTAGCATGTTTCAACTGGATTAATGGCTTTGACAGCTGTCGGATATAGAATGTCAGGTGAAATATTCCAAGGTGTGGTTTGCACCCAAAACGTGTCCATATATGGTGCTTCCCCCGAGGTAGTGTGGGTACGCTATGTTTGGCAAGCAATGGTTTTGGCAGCTGTCAGCGTGGTTATAGGATGTTAGAGGTAAATTCCGCCAGGACGTTGACTACTAAGCGTGGCGTCACGGTCAGTGCAAACTAGGTTAATGCATTTTGCAACTGTCGGGGGGGGGGGGGGGGGGGGGGGGGTATAGAAAAGGGGATAAAAACAACCTGTTTTCAGCCAGCTCTATAAACCTGGTCAGACATGTTCGCGTTTAGACCTCGAGTTAGCTTGGGTACGCCATTCGGAGGGTACATAAAAAAAAAACAGAGTTAGAACGTTCAGTATTCGCTCTGAGGACGTATATAAATATGTGCCCACAACAGCTGTATGGATAACCTGGGGCGGGCGGGGGGGGGGGGGGGGGGGGGGGGGGGGGGGGACGCCATGATAGGGAGAGATAGGGCGTAGGCGGTCTTGGCCGTTAGATTTGTCTGGTAGCCCCGCCCCCCGGCGCGCCCTACCCATGGGCATCCGGCCCAGCAACGTTGGGTACTTTCCTGGTGTTGAAAATTCGAAAATTGTAATTTTGACGAGAAATGTCGCACTTTCACTATCACAAATGTCCTAATCATTGAGAAATGTCACACAGACGTTACGCAACGCTGGTTGCCACAAATGTCCTCACTGACAAACATCGCAACTCAACAACCACAAATGTCATAATTGACATTGGCGTTTTGGGTTGTTGTTTTTTTGTTCAGTGATTGCAGAGTTCATTTAGTTCTACAGAAGAAACATGCAGTTAAGAAAATATTAACTGAACAGAGACAGAGAACCTAGTTAAACAGGAAAGTTGTTTTCCCTTATTTTAGTCTGAATAGTTACTATCTGTATTAGAGGAAAAAAATAATATAATTAAATTAAATTGCCGGGGGCAGGGCGTAGCCCAGTAGTACAGTGCTGACCTGGTGTACGGCAGTCTAGGATCGATCCCTGTTAGTGTAATCATTGGACTATTTATCTTCCCAGCGAGTGCTTCACAACTGGTGTTACAGACCATGATATGTACTATCCTGTTTGTGGGATGATGCATATATTAAAGATCCCTTGGTGCTAATAAAAAAATAGTTGCCCATAGTTTCCTCTCTAAAATATATTTGTGGTCATTAACCATATGTCTGACACCACATACCTGCAGTTGTGTTGAGTGTGTCATTAAATATAAAACTCTTTTCTTTCTTTCTTTCTTTTTTAAAACATGGCTCCCATATGCAACAACCTTAGTTAAAAATTATGATCTAGCTATGTTTGTATTTTGTAGACAATTTGAATATTATATAAAAAATAAATTTAAGTTGCAATTTAAAATGAAAATGCCTGGGAATTGTTTATTGTAAAAAGGATGCCGGCCCAAAGATGATATATGTTTTATTACCATACGCAATAAAATATTTTAATTTACTTAGCATAGAGGGAAATTAGTTTATATTATTTCAAAGGCATCATCACAGGATTGTAACTTTTCTAGTCATTGTATATTTTATAAACATTATATAATATTTGACATATAGTTGAACATGAATTAGTAGATACAGGTCAAGTATTTTTCTTTAAATCGGAGTCCGTTCATGGTAGTTCATATTATAACTAATTGGTTAGAAGAAGCGACCCCCTTTATATAAATGGGCTAAAATATCTAGATATTACTACATTAACTAGAAAAATTGTAGCATTTCAGATGTTCCAATGATGAGATATCTCTGGTCATTATAACAAAGTGGTTACTGCTATAGTGTGTTTAAATACAATGTGTGTGTGTGTACATGTATATCATTATACGAGCGCATTAGACAAACATTATACTTAATCACGCACTAGAACAGTGCTGATGACGAATGCATTACACTGTATTTAGATATGTTTTACACCTGGTCAATGGGGGAAATGCATATAAATGATACATTGTCGAGGTTTTGTTGGAGCAACCACTATGCCGGTAACAATTTTCCTTTTGTATTTTACAGACCAAGTGTTGAAATACCTCACAAAGAGCACATATGATAGCTACGGTTTAAACAACTCCCAGATCATTTTCCCAGGGTCTGGATTGAAAATTAACGTTGCGGAAAGACACGTGCTTAGGATGTGATAATAATCCAGGTCAGATTTCAAGATATCACTTGCCGGATTCGTTTCGAGTTGTGATGTGTCATAGCCAGCTTTGTTTTGTAGATCCACATAGTCACGATCACGGGACACACACACCTTCCCACCTGCGTCATATTGAATTCTTAGTGGAACAAAAATAACAGTTAAAACTTGATACACAACTATCCACAAGCACCAAACGCCTAGAGTTTGAGGATTAAAAAAAAACATGGAACATGGAATAGGTTATTTTAACAATTCACTAGCCATATATATATATATATATATATATATATATATATATATATATATATATATATATATTAGGGTAGCCAGGATTCTTTATTGGGGGTGGAGTGGAGATAGAGGGCACTGCTTTTACACATTTTATGGGGTGACATGCATTATAAAAGTTGGTATTGTGAAAAAAGAGGTCCTCTTGTGCCCAATCCCTGGCTACCCGGATATGCCAGTGTATATATGTGCAATTTAAAGTATATCAATCAATAGATTTTGGTTTCAACGCAGGTACCTTTAGTAGTATTACTTGCACGGACAGTAGAATTGTGGTAATTATTTGCTAATGTCATATTATTTTAGTAAGTTTTAATCACATATAACTTCTAAACATTGTTTTAGTAACATCTGACCCATGTTCATGCAAACATCTTACACACAATGAGATGTTTGTGCATTTTTGTAAAACCTACGAAAATGCGCATTCTGCTAGCAATCATTACACGTTGATTGTAAATATATTTGTCTTTGTATTCTCTCTAAATTGCTCTTTAAATCATTAAGTTGAAGAACATAATTTTGTTTTAGAATATGTCAAAACGTAGACACTTTAGAACGAGTGAACACTTTTAAAGAAAATTGCCCAATATAGTTACTGGCCCTGTATTCATTTTGTTTCGTTAAATTACTGTGTATTAAAAATAATTAAACGTATTAAAATATCTTAACGGTTGATTATTAATTCAGTCAGTAGCTCAACACTACAGGTGGTGCAGTTTACTCTGACAGCTTACATTTCGTGTTTAATTAGTGTAATAAATATATATGTTATAACTGGTATGATAGCTTACATTTCATGTAATAATTAGTATAACAAATATATCTGTTATAACTGGTTTTAAGGCTTTGCTTTGTTTTACAAATTGTTTTTCTAAAGTTGTTAAGAGCTTCTAGCAACCTGGTATTGTAGCACAATTTACCATCTGAGTGTAGGATAAGGTTACTGGCACACAGCTGGAAACACCCATGACCCTTTCCAGTGTTTGCCATCCAAAGATAATTTGAAGAGTTCAGGCGCAAAACACGATATATCCATTTTTCATTTTCAGTAAAAATGGGTTTTTTAATTGGCGTATATCGCGTTTTGATAGAAAAAAAAGGGATTTACCCAATACGATTTCATAAGGATCAATCACGTTTTGCAGCAAATCAGCGAGCCTACGATTAGCCCTTACTGACATACAATAATGTCCTTCACTAAAAACTTAGTTCCTTCCTGCCGCCAGTACATTTTCAAAGTATTAACAACATAGACCCAATTAGGTGTCTCAGAGCTGCTGCGAAAGTAAACGTTTACTGTATGCCACTTGGACTCACTGCAAGATAACATTATTCTTGACTTGAGATTCACACAGTTTGTCACATATGCTGGACTGTAAGAAAAACTGTTTATAAAATAGCTTGCTCTGGCATGCTGGTTGGAGCTGTTTGTGTTCAAGTTCCAGGAACCAGAATAAATTAAATAGTTCTTCATCTAATTACATCATGATTTATTATTATTAGCAGACAAAACGTTTAAGGTTTATACTAAAACAAATAACTGCTAGCATCTAAAAGCAAAATATTTAGCAAAAGTTAAGTTTTCGATTTTGAAGTGCATTCCAAAGTTTTCAGTGCAGTTTTCTCAGATTGAAGTGGAAAGGAGATAAGTGGTTCTGGCACTAACCCTCGATATATATATATATATATATATATATATATATATATATATATATATATATATATATATATATATATATATATATATATATTTTACTGTGTAAAATTAGACACACAATTCTGAGTCCTGGATACACTGGCAGTGTAGCCCCCCCCCCCCCCTCCCCCTAGCCTATGCAGCTCTACAAACATGTTCGTCGTTTATACAGATTCAACAATACTGCACCAGTTTTAGGGAATGCCAAGCACCTCATGGAATGCTAAGCTAAAGACAACTTACTTGTATCCCTCAGCTGCAGCATGAGCTGCACGCAGTAGCAAGCATCAGTAAACTTCCACTTGAAAACACCGGATAGCATACAACCTTGGATACTATTTTAATATGTGTTATTAAAACACGTTGCCTTGGAGTATATCTGTGTATATTTCCTTCTTTAATGTTTTGACTTAGAAAGTAATCAAATTGGTTCGATTGTTAACCTGACTCCGAAAGGTTGTCAATTGTGTTGCAATATATGATGCTATGATGCTCGGTTACCACTGTTTAGACTCTTCTTTAAATAATGATATTTCGTTGTTCTTAGTTAAACACCCGTTAAATACACGTGTTGTATGGCTTCCATTTCATAACGCTTTGTGCAACATTAATTTTCCACCTCTAAAAGCGTAACACAATCACTGTTTACTACCTGGACCAAGTCAATCCCATCGACAATAGTTAAAACAGTTTCTGTTAAGATATCTGCTTGTGTCAAATTCATCTGCAACAAGGCTCATGGTAGAGGTACCAATGAATGTTAAAGATTATTTCGAAATTATTACTTGCGGCAGCTCTGTGATGCACTCAAGAAGTGACTGGTCTTCAATTAGTTTTCCTGGCACAAATGGCTAATGTTTCAGTTTTTCCTATTCTGATTGTTTCATGGGATTACTTGTTATATATAGACGCTCACCCTTGAAGGTTGCATAGCATTTTTCTGTATCAAGTCAAAGGCAGTACAGATGTTCTCAGCAAATGCATTTAATAAAATTTGAATGAGGCTTACTACCAGTATTATGAACTATATTCATAATTCCTTTGAAAGTTTGGCCTTGGAAACTTGTTGATGTTCTGCTGTATTTTTGTTCACTTTAACTTACTGTTTTTAGGAATGCATCCACGCATATTGTTACCAGACATTTGATTAAATATTCTGCCAATATGAAGACTTCAAACATATCAGGGCACTCATATGGAAGATAGTTTTTTTGCACAATAAGTTGGTGTGTATGTGCCATCATACAGCTTGTCGATGTGTAGCACCGTGGAGTCACTAACGTAATAGCACTAAAGTGCAATTTCCGCATGAGTTGATCATAGAAGGCTAGGCAATGCATCTATGTAACTGTGAGGTATCACAAATGTTGAAAACTCTTAATTTCTGTTGTAGAAACATTTTAATAAATATTTCCAGAAATTAATTAACTTTGGTAAAACGTGGCAACATGCTAGGCTGTCAAATGTAATGTCTTTTGGCACAAGTCTTTAACCATGCTGACTATTTTTCTTTGGTTGGCTTCTTGCCCAAACAGTAACCTGACCCGTCTAGTCTCATAAGACTTTTAGACTTTTCTGATATGCTTGTATATGGTGTACACCTTGACTTCAAGGACTCAACCACCTATTCAGCAATGATCGTATACCTATGTACAAGCCTAGGAATCATCATCATATGATTCCTATAGCATTAAGACTGATTCCATTCTTAAGATAATAATGACATAGCCGTCATTAGTTTTATTCTGATATGCTCTGGTTCACAAATTCAAATACAAGCGTCAGCTATGAACATGATGTATTGATAGTAGGCAGGTATATTTGAGGTGGTTCATATTAAAATCTCTGGTACTCATACTTTAGCTA
Source organism: Gigantopelta aegis (assembly GCF_016097555.1). Classification (NCBI taxonomy): domain Eukaryota; kingdom Metazoa; phylum Mollusca; class Gastropoda; order Neomphalida; family Peltospiridae; genus Gigantopelta; species Gigantopelta aegis. Next base: position 13,763,624 of record NC_054699.1, on the reverse strand, counting down.
CATGTTTTGCATTTATTTTATCACCGGTATCATGCATTACCAGTGGCTGTGGTCCAACACATGCACCAGCAATATACACTTTCAAATAGTCGCTCCATCAGTGAGTGCCACCTTCAGTTTATCGATGTTGTCCCAAGCTAGATTCGTTTGCATTAGATTGCATGGTGGTTGAACACCATTAAAGTGGTAACTCTTGTTAACCTTTAATTTTAGAAACATAAAGCTCTGTCATTTTCTTCCACATGGAATATAACTCATCTTGTCATGTTTTTTTCAATGTCATGATTAGTTCAACATAATTATGATTGCAGTAACACATTAATATTAATTTTTATGAAACCTATACAGCTGAATCACATGCCAGTGTATTAATGCAATTCATAAATAGATAAATTTGAATATAATAAACATTTGTTGTTTTGTTATTTTAATTTGTGGAGTCAACATATGCCTATATATGGGTGTGACCATGTTATTATTTGCTAGTATCTTCCATGGATTATTTGTAAAAAGACACACTTTTAAATAATAATACTTTTGTAGTCATGGTCATGCCACAATTGTAGGGTGTATACTACCAAATCAAATCCCATAGACGACAATAGTAACATATGTGGCTAAAACTCCTACCTGCAACGTATCAACCGACATAAACGCCACGGATATAAATACTACCACCCCTTACAGTTAAAGTGAATCAGAAAAAAAGGGGGTCAAGCTGCTCGTTTCTGAGATAACCGGTAGCGTCTATGACTACCCTAGTTTCGCACACAATTCGAGTACTTTTTTTTACAGGTACCCCATACATGTTTCAAGCACAAGGCTACTTGACACATTGGTATTAGATGAAATAAAATTGCACATTTTTTTTTACCCAGATGAAACTATTATTTTTTACAACCAACACACTCACATTTATAACCAATCACAGGACTTGTGGTGTTCACTTCTCTATCAAAAGTTCGGTGCACCTCGAACTTTGACCCAGCTGGAAGTTATTTGGTTTAGTACTACCTATACTGACAACATACATTTTTCAAAAAGTGTCCAGCTATGTGTCTTTATGACAACCAGGATCTGGTTTATTCTGACATAAACTGACAACCTCACTGAAACTGTTGTTTCTACAGTGCAACCTAATATAATGTACACCTCAAAAAGCATATATATTGCATATAGTTTTGTACAAATGCAATATGTCATATTAAACAACAAAATGTTTTAAAATAAAACTGCTGAAGATATTTACTTTCAGTTGGGTGTGTGTACTCAGGTATATATGTAGAGACAACAAACATAGTCAGAGTACCTCTACCCCTTTAAAAAATTCCATTAAAACACATGCACTTGATTGACCTCTAGATTATGAAGACCTTAACAGGCACATCAAAGAAATATCAGTATTAATAAAATACACTGTCTGAGGAAGGAAACACAAACATGACTGTACCTGTATGAAGTAATGACTTAATGTCCTGAACATTAGTGTTGGGAGGAAATCCTGTATGCTGGGTGTGGGTGTCTTCAAGTTACCAGGTGTGGGAATTTCAAATCCATCGGCCATGCTGATTTTCATAATGAACCATCAAAACTATTGGCAGCCACAATATTCCTGACTATATTTTATTTATAGCCTACTGTAGTTGGAGGTTTTAATAGTTGTGACATCTGGAATAACCATGCAGCTTTAACACATTTATATTTGATTAATTACTGAAAAAAACTATTTTTAAATGACAAAATTACCCGAACATCTATTTGCTTGCATTATCAGCAACGCATTACCTAGAGACCTTGCAAATGTGCATACGATAATTACCCAGATTAATACACTACATTATCACATGGGTTTATGACCTGGATATCATGGGTAAGTTATAGGACAAAATATGTAATTACACAGAAAATCCTGCAACAAAACTTTATTTATAACATGTAAATAATAACTGGATATCCATGTGAGCTTCTGTTGTAATTAGAACCTTTACAGAAGGTGTTTAAGGTGCTAATCCTATACCCTCTATTAACTTTCTACTGAATATAAAACTGTGTGAATTGTATTTTGCAATGTTACAGGAAAAAGTGTTAGACCAGACCGTAATCCTCAAAGGATGTTAATATTGTTAATATATACCAATCATCCACGTTTTGTATTCCCAAATGCCCTGACAAATATGTTATATTGCTTTTAATATACCCACCCTTTAGGAATTTTGTAAACATATAACTGTCGTGAAAATGGGGGGGTAGTGTCACAATGTGGGTAGATGCAGACAGAACGTTGTGAGTCCTGCAAGATTATCAACAATGTTCCATCCCTAGGGTTGTAGGCCTTGACAACAATCACTATGAACACTCTTCCCCCATGATGGTACCGACCGACCCCTCTGGCGCATGGATTATCGCTGTTACGGAAGCATTTTGAGCCTGTGAAAAGAAATATCTACGTTACAATCAATATTAACATTAAGAGTAGAATATGTTCTAATAAAAAGCAGTCATCGCCACACATGGGGCACCTGCACAAAAGACGCGGTTACTACGACTGATATAACAGCTATACATGTCATTTAGTTACCACCATTCATATAGCAACCACACAAACAAAATGTATATTACCATTCATAGAAAGGATATACCCTCCACAGAGTAACTACTAAATATTGCTACGTCCAACAAGCATCATGGTTACTACCATGCACTTGTTTGTACGCGTACTAGTGTGTGTTTATGTACAGACTAACTATGCATATCAATAGATACATTAAATTATATATACACAGACATTAATAAATGTATATGTGCAGTTAGACATAGAATGCAAGCATACAGGTATTTGGTCAAGGATTCCGAACGCCAAGTGTATTTGTTTCGACACATTCCGGAACCAATCGGGGTGATGATACATGTATAATACTGTAAAAAAATTGAAAGGGGATAATCGTGATAACGCTGTTATATGTATGTCTAGTAATGTTGATGATTAATGACGTTTAGTTATTATGGTTTTTGTTACATTGCCACAGTGGCAAATACGCAACCGCTGAACAGAGTTCAGATAATTATAATTTACGACTGGGATGTGGCCAAATCCCTTTAAGCACCGACGCACGGGCTAACACTAGATACATTATACAAAACACAACTGACATTAATTTTAGCATTGCTGCTATTTTATTTTTATCTTTCTCATCTTCACCTCCATTAAAGGGACTGTGCTCAGTTTTTTAGTCATTGAAACAGCTTTGCGGTCAATAAAAACTTGTTTAAATTAATAAAATTACAAATTTACCTACGTGCACAGTATAGAAATATCTGTATATCCAATACATTTCTGGTAATGCTAATGTTTTGTACGAGATCGAAATGGATATTTTCATGAAATCATTTCGTGATGATTTTTTTTTTTCATCCAACCGTCACAAGGAATTGGAAATTATTGAGTCCCAATAACTCCACACGGTATTTGTTAGTATACTCCTTTAAATTAAAAAAGAAGCCATAATAAGATATCTTATAACAAATATGACTTGTGTATATTTTGTTGCGATCACTCTCGTTACGGCTAAGACTCGGTACTGCCCCTCTAAGGGTGTAAATACTGTTGTCCTTTATCATGTCCTTTAGACCTGGGGAAGGGAATCGCCTATTCCTTGATTTCCTGTTTACGATTTATTTCTTAAATATATAGTATATTTCTTCTTCTCTCTTGTTTGCTCTTCTGTTTGCTCTTTTCCGTATACTCATTTTTTCTACTGTTAAATTGTACATGCACACCACTCCTTTGTATCAAATGTTATATTTTTAATGTCACCTTCTTCTGATTAAGTTTATGCATACTTTATTTCCAAGTTTTTACCTGTTATATTTAATCACACTAGATATAGAAGCCTTCAATACTAGATGTTCTATCGAAAAAGTTAATATTTTGTATAAACGCTGCGATAAAACACACATGTAAGCGTCATGGTAAATATGAAACTTATGACCATATGAAACTTATGACCCATAACTGTCAGTGACTTGGAGACTCGGAGAAACGTAAGCATGCATCGCATTATTTAAATGCAAGAACTACAATACATATATTGTTTACAACATACGCCTTTTACAGCAGAGCTAGAACCTAACATACAGACACAATAGTGATTTAAATGTGTATTTAGTTCATATACTACAAACGCAAGAGGTGTAGCAGTTATGATTAATTCAAATTTTGAATACAACGTACATAACATAAAAATGGATAAGTCCGGAAATTATATTACATTAGATTTAATAATAGAAGGTGAGCTAACTATCCTTTCAAACATATATGGACAAAATGCTGACAATGAAAGCTGTTATGAAAATATGTTTGGCTATTTTTTTAGAATTAGAAAACGATAAATCTATAATTTTCGGAGATGTTAACCTAGTGTTCAATAAAGATTTAAATACAAAAAAACAACACCTCAATCACTGAAAGTGTCAAAAACAAATTATTAAAAAATATGGACATCTTTGACTTGAACAATTCATTTAGGGAATTAATTGCAAATCTCTGAAAATAATTCCTATTTTACCGCATCCACGTGATGTTTTCTTATGCGCGAATGCGTTCTGTAAAAGTCGTCCATGTTTATTATTTGTTTGAACTCTTCATTTGTACCCGCACTGTATTACTTTTACCCGTGAGGCATTTCCAGTGGCTTTCTCAATATCGGCTATTTCCGTTAATTTCCGAAACAAAAAATACATAGAACTCTGCCATCGGTAAACATTTTCTTTGTATCAAAATGAGAATTAAGATACATTATTTGTGAAAGTTAATCCGGATTACAAACGAACACAATTGCCATCGTGTCGGCCGTTAGTATCGTATTATGTGACATTACCTGAGGAATTCCGATATTGACCCATTTGAAACAACTCGGCCATTTGATTCTTACACTTTGGCCGAGGTATTCCGAGTGAGTTTGTTTTGAACTACGTCCCACCCCACCACTTTTTTGTTTTAGTTGCAAAATAAAAGCATGCTGACAAATAGTTTATTTTATATATGGGTAAAAAAGTCACAAAATATGAGTTAAAGAATCTCGGGCTAGTGATAATATATGTAGGCTAATATATGTTTATATTTACTAACCCGGATGACTACCGGTAGCATTTTATAATAATTTATATTAATAGACCTACAAGCCTGGACATTGATACATTTCATCGGCAGTCACAATGAAATGTCTAGTTGTTAAGATGCAATATATCTGAAAATAATGTATTGACAGTCTGGGTAGAAGGGAGGATTGTAATCTGCGTTGTTAACTATGTTTTAAGTGAATGATATTTTATTGTATTGACTGACACTAAAATATTGCTCTATGTCCCACACAAATGTTTTCTCGTAGTATATGTTGTTGGGATATTTATACAGGCATTTACCTTACAGTTAGGAAACGTTTAAGTCGGGCAAGTGAAACAAACCCGCAAGGGCAAGTGAAAGTGTTGTCAGCACTTCGGGCAAGTCAACATTTTTCTTAAGCACGAACATTTGCATATACATTATCAATGGCAGATGTGGAAAAGATAAATATGTAAGTAAAGTTATCAGTAAATATTGAAGTCTAATTGGCTGTGGTATACGTACTCACCATGGTTTCAAAGCTGTTATTGATTTTGAAATGAGTGGTTTGGGCCCACAGCTGTCAGATATACATTGTGTGCTGGTTATTGCATATATTTGTAGATGTAACGTGACTAGCCTAAATAATCCGTTTGACAAAGGTATCAGTAGAGCGCCAGCGCGTTAATGGGTTCATAGGAAACGTGAGGAATTTACTAATAATACAGGCAACAATGTAATTGAAAAACAATCTCTATAGTTCTGGCAACACATCTGTTGATACAGAAACGCGTGCTAATCAAGCAGCCGGTATGCATGTTTTTGTTTTGTTTTTGTTGTTGGGTTTTTTTTTTTTTTTGCGTTTTGTTTTTTTTGGTTTTATTGGGAGCACGTGATGCAGTTGGATTTATAATATACCATTGGATTCCAGAAAAACTAAAACACAAAAAGGAGATAAACGACAAAATTATTTTCAACAGAATAAATAAATAAAATAAGTAGAATATAAATATATACTTGCACAAGATATTAGACGACAGGAAAGAGAGAGAGAGAGAGAGAGAGAGAGAGAGAGAGAGAGAGAGAGAGAGAGAGAGAGAGAGAGAGAGAGAGAGAGAGAGAGAGAGAGAGAGAGAAAGGGTGGGTGGGGTGGGAGTAAGAGGTTGATGTTTGTAAATAATGGAAGCATTTCCTCTGTATTAATACAAGTTGATTATTGTTTGATATATTTAGAAACATATTCCCAGTCATACCGTGCCACTTACGAGAAGATCATCAAAATCTGACGGGTTCCATAAAGTGTTCAGAATGCAATCCGAGATATTAGCCGTGTCCAGACATGTTCCGAGACGTCACGGGAAAAAACCCAGGACGTGTTTGGACATGATCAGACATTGTGCATATACACGTTAGATTTAGAGCTGTTCGTCATTCGTCAGTCGACCGTTGTAGAGTTAAGACGTGCGCTCCAGAGATGGCATCGGGACATTCGAGAATGGACAGCAGTAGTAACAGCAGTTGTAGCAGCAGCGGTGACGATGTCTTGGTATGCAAATGTTCTGTAAGACACACGATCCAACGCAAAAGAGTGGCTACAAAACAAGAAGAAAATGACACGGATCAAACGGACGCTGCTCGTGAACCTGGTGAAATTGTGGATGAAGAACCCACGGATACCTGTTGAACCCGTCGAAATCGTGGACGAAGAACCGATGGATCAGACGGATGCTTGTCGAGTATATAAAACGGACTCGGCTCCCTACGATGAAGATGTCTACGACGCCGATGCCGAATGGGATGGCCTTTCGAGACAGTACTTGTTCTGTCATCCACCCGAAATGAGAGGATTCTACAGACGACTGTGCACGTTTGGGTGGTGGCCCATACAGTTAAGTCAGAAACCGAGGGAACTCGCCAAGGCCGGTTTCTTCTACACGGGAGACCACGATGCCGTCGTCTGCTACTATTGTGGACTACGCACCTACAGATGGCAGAAAATGGACGACCCAGTGATGGAACATTACAGGCTGTCCCCCAAGATGTCCCTACATTAACAATGTGTTGAGACATTAAACACGTGTGTGCTACTTTTCGTTTTGTAAAATAAACATGTGAATAACACGTTTTGTTTGTTATTAATGCAAGGGTCTCTCTCTCTCTCTCTCTCTCTCTCTCTCTCTCTCTCTCTCTCTCTCTCTCTCTCTCTCTCTCTCTCTCTCTCTCTCTGTGTGTGTGTGTGTGTGTGTGTGTGTGTGTACCTGTGTGTGGCTCTGAGTGTGGCCCCGTCTGTGGCCCTGAGTGTGGTCCTGTGGCCCTGCGTGTGGCTCTGAGTGTGGTCCTGTGGCCCTCCGTGTGGCCCTGTGTGTAGCTGTGTGGCCATGTGGCCCTGAGAGTGACCCCGAGAGTGGCCCTGAGAGTGACCCCGAGAGTGACCCTGAGCCGTGCACGTGTTATTCTTTGGGAGGGGGGGGGGGGGGGGGGTGGGGGGGGGGGGGGGGGGGGGGGGGGGGACATGGACTATACGTATCACACAAAATTTAATCTTTGTGCGCATGCGCGAAATTATAGAGAGTATAAATAAAAGGGCAATGGGTAACATCGTCATTTGAGATAGAACCTTCAGAGGCGCAACATGTCAGACCAGTACAAGTTGTACGTTCCCGACGCGGACAAGTGGACCCGCTTTTACAAGTTGCAAGCCCAAGGCAAACTTCAACCTCATTTTCCAGTGCACCGTGGTGGGAAAAGTCAGATGATGTACAGCGTCGATCGATGTCTAGAACTCTACGATCCCACTTGGAAAAAATAAAAAGAGGAACAGAACAAGCCCCCGACACCTAAAGTCGTCATGGTCTCAACCAACGCAACAGGTGGTAGAACAAGCCAAGGCCGAGAAGAAACGGAAACGAGAACAGAGCGGCGTGGAACAGAAACGACGAAAGCAGACTGGGCAAAAACGGCACAGACATTTCTGAGAAGACTATAAAAGGGGGCATGGCAGTTTCAACATCACCAGTTCACGTCGAACACTTCAACAGTCAACATCATGAATCAGTGTCACGTTTGCGAACAAACATATGTTTGCACTCACAACCTAACTCGGCACGTACGAAACAAACATGGACTCTTGGAATACGAAAATAAGCCTTCCCAGCAGCAGCAGCAGCAGCACCAGCAGCAGCAGCAACCCTTAAGATTGTTACATCCGTTCATCATGATCGTGTCGGGACCCACGTCGTGTGGGAAAACATTTTTGTTGTACAAACTGCTAAGGGATGGTAAAATCCACCCGCCTCCACAGCGCATCACCTGGCGCTACAAACGATGGCACTCTCTCTATGATACGGTCAAAATGGTTGCTCGAGTAAAATTTGTTCAAGGCATACCCGAAAATTTGGAAAAGGATCGTTATTTGGATCCCAGAGTCAGAAATCTCATCGTGTTGGATGACCTGATGTCTACAGCTGGAAAAGACTCTCGTATCACCGATCTGTTCACGGAAGGAAGTCACCACAGAAACCTCTCGGTGATTGCCATCAACCAGAACCTCTATAACAGCAAAGACCCGACACAGATAAGAAACTGTCATTACCTGGCACTGTTCAACAACCCCATCGACAAGCAGCAAGTCCTAACCTTGGCACAGCAGATGCATCCTGGAAATACTCGTCATTTCATGCAACGGTTTGAGGAAGCTACCCACAGGCCCTATGATCATCTTTTGCTGGACTTGAAACCGACCACGCCCGAACATTGGCGCCTTCGACCTAATGCTTTAGACGGGGCCGTCCGAATGGTATAAAAGCACGAACGTAACGGCGAATGTCTCAGAAGAGTTTCAACCACCGTCGGAGAAAGAGCTCTACGTGCAAATCATGCAAAGGAACGCATTCAAGAGAAAACTACGAGGCATACCCGCCTACGAAAGTGACGACGGAGAAGAAGAAGATGAGGTAGAGCCCTATCTGAAAAAAGTCAAGAGGATGCAGTCTTGCGATACGTGTGGTCTGGTCTTTAAAGACGGGAGTGACTTGCAGCGACATCTGCGATTTAAAACGTGCAAGGAGGGACATGAAAAGGAGAGGAGCCGTCGTCCGATCTGGAAAACGAAGGCGTACGTCTGATGATCGAGCGTGAATTCGACATCAATCGTGATTGTATCGAAACGCTACAAAGAAAAAAACATGCCCGAATATGCTATCGAAAGAAACACGAATACTTTACAATGGAAGTTATTTAAAGACACGTACTCTCGCTTCCTGGCTTATATGCATTACTTTGACAAAGGCCCCAACACGAGAAAAAGTCTACAGTCTGTGAATCCGAAAAGAGATCTGAGACCTCAGATTCGTTCTAAATCAAATCAGTATCGTCCGTGGATCGGCGAATATTTGGACGAACTAGACGGCGACGATACCGATGGTGATGATACTGATGATGAGGACGAAGATGAAGAGAAATGAACACGCATATTATTCACATGTCGCCCCTTAGGGTCTCTCGATGTAACCCAGTGTGTGTCCATTGTATATATGTGTAGTTGTCGCCCTTAGGGCCTCTCGATGTAACCAATGTGTGTCCATTTTATATATATATATATATATATATATATATATATATATATGTGTAGTTGTCGTCATTAAGGCCTATCAATGTAACCCAATGTGTGTCCACTTTATGTATATATATATATATATATATATATATATATATATATATATATATATATATATATATATATATATATATATATAAATTGACACATATATGGTAAAGGTGGAGAACTCTTGGAGTCGTAATACGAACAATATTTTTAAAATGCAGTTATTTCCCTTCGATCGACACATGCTACTCGTTAAGGTCTGTGCGCGTGTCTTCTACTAGTCTGCCTTTCGCCGAATTAATGGATTAAGAACGTGTGGCATATCGTCCGTCTCTCTCTCTCTCTCTCTCTCTCTCTCTCTCTCTCTCTCTCTCTCTCTCTCTCTCTCTCTCTCTCTCTCTCTCTCTCTCTCTCTCTCTCTCTCTCTCTCTCTCTCTCTCTCTCTCTGTTTAACCGTTAGAGGGGCGTAGCCAATGGTCTCGGGGAACCACAGATATCCGTTTTTTGTTTTCAGTCAGTTTCAACACCAGATCACAGTTAAACACGCCAGATTGCCCAATGATATAAATAAACACCCTCAGCGTGCGCGCGACAGACGTTCCCATATAAACATACATCAAAGAGATGTGTTCAGTAAGTCGCACATTCCTTACTTCCCCTTAACACACATTTCTTTTATTTTAATAGTTTCCGCTTTTAAAGTAATGGGCTTGCGTGTTACGCACATTCCCTTCTCCCCCACTTTCTTTCTTTGAAACTTATCGTCTGCTTCGACATCTGTTAGCTCAGGACATCCTATTTCCATCACGCGACGTACTTCACAAGAGAGCCGTACTCACTTGCGACACGTGTGTTCTTCATTAACGTATTTAGCAGACGATATAATATATGCTTTCATTATTTCTATATTTTAACACCTAGCTACCCATCTGATAGCGTCTGTGGCAACTGGCTAATGTTTTCTTTGTGAAACAAAGTTTCAAACCAAGGAACACTGTTTGTTTATATTTAATTTCCCTACCTCTATTTCTATCCAATCACGCAATCCTGAGCACACACACACACACAAACACACACACACACACACACACACACACACACACACACACACACACACACACACACACAGCTATCTAGGGCTGTCAATGACAGTGGGGATAATACTTAATTGTTGAGATTATCCAGTCTAACACTAATCCAATAATAAATAGCTAAATGAAGTGGCCATAAGATGACGTCATTTTGCTAAATCTGTGCATTTTTATGTCTTGTTCAGGTATTTTAGAAGTAATTGTGTGCGATATTTGTTCATTGATGTGAGGTGTAATAAATAAAATACTATACTTGTTCCCGCCTGAGACACTTTATATTACAACTCATGTGTTTTTAATAGTTTATTACTCGCGGTCTCACACGTGAACAGGTTTAGTATTATCAATATCATCTGCAAACCCTCTCCATAAATTCCTTTCAAAATATTAATATCCAGCTCCAGAGAAAGCTTACCTTGAGATCCGGCCCAAAACTATTGCTCCAAACCGACTCACGACCCAACTCAAACCAATACCCCATCCCCAACTCACACCCCATTTGATATCTATAGCCCCATCCCTGACTCACGACCCCACTCATATTCATATCACCATCCCCGACTCCATTCATATCAATACCCAATACACAACTGACTCCCCCATTAATATACATAACAACATCTACGACTCACGACCCCACTCATATCAATCACCCCATACCATACTCACGACCCCACACACGCACGCATCGCAAGTGTGTACACACATATTTATGTGTATATCTGATGCAACGTTATCGTATGGTACAGTACCTTAAGGCAATCTTATGGACCTATTTAAGAAAATATGGCAATTTCCGGTACTGATTTTATCATGTCATTTCGTAACTACGTGAAGAACAACTCACCAAAAAACAAAATCAGTTTATACCTGTCGAATCCAGTGAATCATAACGTGGAGGTTAACATAACAGCGCCAGAATATAAATGATCTTATAAAATTAACAAACATTTAATGCTGACTCCTGGTACCTCAAAGGAAGTCACAATAAACAGGGAATTTCGCATGCCGCCTGGAACAAGCATTTCACCAAGGACACTGGTGATCACGGCCTCTGGTCTAATAGACGTTGCGGGCAGCAATAAAATGTAGCTACGTGGAGATTCATTCAAGGCGATACCATACAACATTTTAGGAAAGGAGTATTTTACCGTTACATATATACCTAAACAAAAAACAGTAAATAAGGCAGCCTCATTCGTGACTATCAGTGCTGGCATAAGAACTACGCAAACGCATCTCACGATAAAATTCCACCATGGGTAAAAGACGAACGTGTGTATATGGACGGCGCCGAGATTTGGCTGAAGTCTCTGAAAACACTTCAGATACAAACTGAGCACGATTTGACTGGTACGTTCGTAAGAGCAAGCCAACCCGTGGCAGTATACACTGGGGTTAACAGAACGATCGTCTACAGAATTAAAACAGAATGTTATGGGTCACACTTGTTGGATCAGATGCCACCCATTGATCGGGCAGGGTTGAACTACATCGCATTCGATTATCCTAACCAACAAAACTACCGAGGCTCAGTGTATCGGGTAGTTGCCACAGAGTTCAATACGACAGTAAGTGTACCTGGGAGGACTTAAACAGGGACAATTTAAGCAAGCACCTGGTGAAATCAATAAGTTTTTTCTTCATTAAAGCAACTAAGCCAGCCATAGTGGCACAAATTAGTATTTCAGTGGGCAAAAACAGACAGCCAAAATTTGCGAACCCGATTTCATGGGCGGATCCAGGAAATATTTTTAGGGGGGGGCCAAAAAAGAAGGGCACATTGACTCGTCAAAAGGGCACCTTACTACAAGTTTTGATGTTTACAATTAATATGAATTCCTACAGTTCTACGTCATAATATACTAGCAATAATGAAGTAAATTGGCGTCACTCGCGTTAGAACCTCAATGGGGCCCCATTGAGACTCAATAACACAGACACATATCTGCAAGCTTGCGCATGTACACGAAAATCTTGATTTCATTTATCTACAATATAATTATTTTTTACTTTAAAAAAAAAAAATTCTACAAACAAAAAGGGCACTTGGACATTTTGAGGGCACTTGAACAATTTGTTTGGGGGGACGCGTCCCCCTGGTCCCCCCCCCCCCCCCCTTGGATCCGCCCATGGATTTTTTATATTGTTACACCAAATGACGGTGCATACCAGAACACGTCGTTCTCGTATAACATGCTTGCTATTTCCGTCATGATTATAGCAAGAACCAGTGATACGGATGCTATTAGATTTTATCATAAAGCAATCTCTGCGAAATGGTGTCCGGTACAGGGCACCAAGTTATATAAGGCGGTGAAGGTTGGTCGCGAAAACGTTCACTCCTCACATCTTCTACCACATCGGCGGAGGAAGATTCGTGGCGTACCTTCATACTGGAGACATTTGCGCATCTCATGCCATATCTCAAGGTTTCTTCACGGATGTCATCAACCCTGTAAGTATATGTGTGAAAATTAGATGATGAACTATAGCTGAGTTTTGTGAACATTTCACTCTATTAGGCGTAAACATATCACTTTACTTAGACGATATAATTCTGCAAAATATAGAACCAAAAATACTTGAAATGAAAACATATTATGCAACATCGGTACAGTTATGGGCAAAATTATTGTTGTAAAAACTATAATTGTTCCAAAAATAACACATTACTTATTTCGTTTATTTTATTTATTTATTTTATTTATTTATTTTATTCAAATTAAGAACAGGAATATGTACTGAATAACTGGCTTATATTTCAGCATAAACTCATCTGGAATAAAAATGATATACTAAGTTCTAATATTTGGTATAATAACAATATATTAATAGACAAAAAATAAAATTTATAAACTATAATATATTGAAAAGGACGATACGTGAATTTCGATATATTTAAAGCAAAATATAATATAAGATCAAATTTTCTAGAATATACATCTTTATTAATGGCAGTCAAACTTGTACACAGGAAAATAAAAAATTCAAATAACCAAGCATTCAGTTAGGTAAACATCGTATATTTCCATCAAAAATTAAGCTCCAATTGAGGGACAAATCGGAAGGAAACCTTTCTATAAAGTACTAATTAAATCACCTATTGATCCAACATCACGAATTAAATATTCATATGCCTCTTCAGAATAGACAAATTATTACAGTTACCCTTCTGCTCTTTGAGTTTCAGTTTCACATTTTACATAGAATTGTACCAACAAATACCTTTTTACGCAGAATAAAATTAATTGATTCTAATATTTGTAATTTTTGCTCACACGAGCCAGAAACAATTCAGCATCTATTTTATGACTGCCCCGAAGTCGTCGAATTCTGGAGCACTATAGAAGATTGGTTATTACAAAAAGGTGGCTTGATCAAGATGAATAGAACCAGTTTTATTTGGAATTATAAAAAGGAAAAACACTTTTGCAAATTGGTTAATCGTTAATGTAAAGTATTACACGTAAAAAAACAAAGTTACAAAAGAGTAAACTAAATAAAACTGGAGTTAAAAATTCCATCAAAGACAAGTTACAAATAGAGGAGTACATATATTATAAACATTGTTTACATACACAATTCGACGGCAACTGGGAACCTTGGTTGATAGTTAGGGAACATATAGTTGAGACACTTATTACTTTTATTACATACATGTATTGTTTAATCACGATGCCAGTTTGGGAAGTATATCTAGTTATCTTTTATCCTTACCGTATATCTTTATTTAGACTATGTTTTATTTCCACTTTGTAATTGCTCTATTTCATTCTGATATCAATATGTTATATTATATTCAGATTAAGGTTATATAATGTTTATTTACTATATGTAACATGTAAGGTAATGAACTCGGGGCCCCATCGCTGACATTACCATAACATATTTCTGCGGCAATAAACTATTAAAAATATAATATAAGATCAAATTTTCTAGAATATACATCTTTATTAATGGCAGTCAAACTTGTACACAGGAAAATAAAAAATTCAAATAACCAAGCATTCAGTTAGGTAAACATCGTATATTTCCATCAAAAATTAAGCTCCAATTGAGGGACAAATCGGAAGGAAACCTTTCTATAAAGTACTAATTAAATCACCTATTGATCCAACATCACGAATTAAATATTCATATGCCTCTTCAGAATAGACAAATTATTACAGTTACCCTTCTGCTCTTTGAGTTTCAGTTTCACATTTTACATAGAATTGTACCAACAAATACCTTTTTACGCAGAATAAAATTAATTGATTCTAATATTTGTAATTTTTGCTCACACGAGCCAGAAACAATTCAGCATCTATTTTATGACTGCCCCGAAGTCGTCGAATTCTGGAGTACTATAGAAGATTGGTTATTACAAAAAGGTGGCTTGATCAAGATGAATAGAACCAGTTTTATTTGGAATTATAAAAAGGAAAAACACTTTTGCAAATTGGTTAATCGTTAATGTAAAGTATTACACGTAAAAAAACAAAGTTACAAAAGAGTAAACTAAATAAAACTGGAGTTAAAAATTCCATCAAAGACAAGTTACAAATAGAGGAGTACATATATTATAAACATTGTTTACATACACAATTCGACGGCAACTGGGAACCTTGGTTGATAGTTAGGGAACATATAGTTGAGACACTTATTACTTTTATTACATACATGTATTGTTTAATCACGATGCCAGTTTGGGAAGTATATGTAGTTATCTTTTATCCTTACCGTATATCTTTATTTAGACTATGTTTTATTTCCACTTTGTAATTGCTCTATTTCATTCTGATATCAATATGTTATATTATATTCAGATTAAGGTTATATAATGTTTATTTACTATATGTAACATGTAAGGTAATGAACTCGGGGCCCCATCGCTGACATTACCATAACATATTTCTGCGGCAATAAACTATTAAAAATAAAATAAAAAACGTTTTGTGAAAGGCTACCCCTACTATGATATATTCAATTTCTTATAAACAGGAAAATATATGCCACGGCTGTTTTTGTTGTGCTAGTCATGGGGCACTGGTCTCCGAGTCCACATCGTACACCAGGTGAACTCTAATCCACTGAGCTACATCCTGCTATGAAAGAAAAGTTAACGTTTGTTTTGTTTAACGACACCACTGGATCACCTTGATATATTTATCATTGGCTATTGGATGTCAGACATTTATAATATTTGACTCGTAGTCTTAGATGAATTTATCTTGATATGCATTTTCCCAGAGATAGGACAGCACATATTTCAGCCTTTGATATATCAGTCATGGCGCACTGACGTGGCTCGATCCCCCGACGTAAGCACGTAAGGCTAGCGTTCTACCGACTGAGCTAGATCCTACCCCTTTTACGAAATAATTTTATTTATTGAAAAATTAAATAATGACATAATTTAATTTTCAGTTGTGTTGTTGGAACAAGAACACGCCTTTTGCTGCGATTATGGAAGTAAAAGTAGTTAATGTAAAATTGCTGTCGAACATAATCGTATTGACAATATTTCAAGATAACCGTCAGTCTTTACGTATTGGCGCACAGCCAATCGCTCTCATGGTGAGACAATACACATTATAAAAAGAAATTGAATTGTAACCAGTCTGAGCCGATAGTTATCTCAAACTTGGCATCAACGACACTTGTCATTAATGATTTGCAATGCAATATTATTTGGTTTCAAATTACCATATCACCTGGAGATAGCTTCATTAAAATATAAGTTCATAATATATTTTGGATGACTGATAAAATATATCTGAAAAACAAAAAATATACAGTGCCATTGGTTAGTGAGTTTCGGGTATTTTGTTTTCATCAATCGATTTGTATAATCTCATCCCATAATGAAATGGTGTTGTGTCGTGCTCGCGTCAGTCATACACTTGCCACATTTTTTCATTATAAAGCTGAATGACAAAATCGTAATCCGTGATCAAAATATTATATCTGCGCAGGCAAGAGTCCAAATACGTGTTAGTCAAAGTTGTGATTGCTTCCATGGTCCACTATCAGGTGCTTGTCCTTAGGACGGCCGCAACTGCACTAGGAGATCTGTATCACACTGGTTACACAAATGCTAGTCACTGGACACAACTCCTCCCCTAGTGCTGAAGTAAAGATCACAGCTTCTAAGGTCATAACAATTAATGTTCTGCTTAGAATCTACAAATAAGCTAATTTTATTTCACAATTTTATATAAAGAGGAATGTTTTAAAATATGTTTTGTTAAATGGCTCATCTTTTCTCTTATGTCTTTTTCTGTTAATATTATCATGAGGTATTGTGACAAAAACTGAAAATATATTTTATACATTTTTAGCTTAAAAACGCCAATCCGCTGTGCCCTCTACAAACAACATCTACAGCGATGACGAAAACATGGACATCGACCGTGCCATCATCTACCACAGAAGTAAGTTACACACGGCAATCAGTGCTTAAATATATCACCCTCAATTTGAAGCCAATGTTGTAGTACCTCCCATCGAGGTCAATTACACACGATAATCAATAATTAAATATACTGTCCTCAGTTTGAAACCATTTTTTAAGTACGCCCACCGAGGTCAGTTACACACGACAACCAAGGATTACAAATACTGCCCTCAGTTTGACGCCATTCTTGAAGAACCTCCCACCGAGGTAAATTACACACGACACACACTGGTTAAAGATACGGACCTCAGTTTGAAGCCATTTTTGAAGTACCTCCCACAGAGGTAAGTTACTCGCGGCGATCAATGATTGTTGACAGAGCCACATTAGTGGAAATAGGTTTAATTGATAATCCAGTTTAAGTTACCATAGGCATCATTGGCTTGGTATAACCAAGTGCGCACCAAATAAAGAGAACAATCTTCTAAGCAAAAAATATATTTATAAAGTTTTTAAAAGTAAAATTCAGTAAAATGTCTCTCTGCTAACTGTACTCATTTTTCTTGTCAGTATTTCTACTCCATCAAAAAAACAAACAAAAACAAAACAAAAACATAAAACGAAAGAAAGCAACAAATTCCACTTTTTCATTTATTCATATATTTCTTCTTCTTTCTTTCTTTCTTTCTTTCTTTCTATCTTTTCTCCTGATATCAGGCACGAGTAACAATCACTAAATCACTAAGCATATATGTGTATGTCTGTGAAAATATGTGTGTGTATGTATACATTATGTATAATGTATGGATATGTATGTTATGTTCTGTTATGTAAATCAATGATTCAAGGCACCCCATCCTTGACATTGTCACATTGATATGGGGCAATAATAATAATAATAATAATAATAATAATAATAATAATAATAATAATAATAAAAATAAATCAATAAAGTATGTATTCATACAAATTTTTGTTTCAAAGGGATCGATTAGTCGAAAAATTGCTCCAGTAGCAGGACACACAGGGTCGTTTCTTTAATAAATTAGTGGTATTTATAAATTACTTACTGGTATTTCAATGTGAAATAAATCCACATGTAAGGCTTTGAAGGTAAAGCTAAACGTCACATCAGTTGGGTAAGACAGGGTATTTTTATTGAAAGGTATTTTGATAGGAGGAACGTTTGGCTTGACGTAGGGTTGGACAACTTTTGAGACAGTTTCACAAAGTTCAAGGGGAGTTTGACATACATAGGACACTATGTTTTTGTTTTTTTGTTTTTTTAAATCCCACAATATTGAAAGAGGTTTTACCAGTATTCAAAGATATTTTAACGAAAGTTTAAAGAGAACGTAAAACATTTCGAACGATGTATAAACTAGTATTAAACGTAAATTAGAATGCAGATATTTGATTCAGTCAAGGTCTTACTACACAAACGACTTTAATTCATGGACTAAAGTAATAGCTAAAGACAATTGTTTATACTTATATAAAACAGTGCGTTGATAATATTGAATATATAATAAAGTGTTAAATAAAGATACATGTGTTTAATTGATAATCATTATATAGAATAAAGTGTTAACTAAAGACAACTGATAATTTTTATATAGAAAATACTGATAACTAAACACAAGTATGTTTAGTTATAATCATTCCATTGAGTAGTGTCAGCCAAAGACAAATATGTTAAATTGATTCTGATATAGTATACAGGAAGTGTTAAAGTTTGTTTTGTTTAACGACACCACTGGAGTACAGTGATTAATTAATCATCGGTAAATGGATGTCAAACATGTGGTAATTCTGACTCGTAGTCATCAGAGGAAACCTGCTACATTTTTCATAATGCAACAAGGGATATTTTATATGTACCTCCCCACAGACAGGAAAACACATACCACGGCCTTTGTCCAGTTTTGGTGCATTTGTTGGAACGGGAAAAAACCTAATAAGCTAAATGGATCCACCGAGGTGGTTTGATCCTGCGACGCAAGCACCTCAAGCGATCACTGAACCGAGATATATAGTATAAAGACAAATGATAATATTTATATAGAATATAGTGTTAAACTATACAAAAGTATGTTTAATTGATAATCCTTACATAGAATAATGTCAACCAAAGACAAATATGTTTAATTGATCCTTACATAGAATAAAGTGATTGCTATAGACAGTTGATAATATTTATATTGAATATAGTGTTGAACTAAATAAAAATATATTTGATTGATAATCCTTTACTAGAATATTTAGTGTTAACCATAATCAGGTTAAATCGATCGCTATAAAAAATAAAATGTGAAGAAAAGAGACGTGTGTTTAACTTGTCCTTATCTAGACTAAATTGTTAAACAAACAGCAATTGATAATTTTTTTTATATAATATAGTGATAAACGTTGCATAGAATAAAGAGACACAATATGTTTAATTGATAATCCTTACACAGAATAAAATAAAGATAAGTCTGCATGTATAACTGATAAGCTGTATACAGAATAAAGTATTACATAAAGACATCAAATCATCTTTACATAGAATAAATTGTTAACTAGAGAAAAGTATATTCATTGATAATATTGAATAAAATGATAACAAAAGAGAAAAGTGTGTTTAATGCATAATTGATAAAATAAAGCGTTAACTAAAGACTAGTGACAATCTTTATATAGAATATGGTGTCAACTATTTTAAATTGACAATCCTTACAATAAATAAAGTGTTAACTATAGAAAAGTATGTTTAATTAATAATCAAAAACCACTCGCCTACATCTACTGATACACATACACCCACCTCGCCTGCATCTACCACTACACAGACAACCACCTATCCTACATCTACTGATACACAAACTACCATATCGCCTACATCTAATACTACACATACAACCACCTCGCCTACATCTACCACTACTCAGACAACCACCTCTCCTACATCTACTGATACACAGACAACCACCTCGCCTAAATCTACTGATACATAGGCAACCACCTCGCCTACATCTACTGATACACAGACAACCACCTCGCCTACATCTACCACTACATAGACAACCACCTCGCCTACATCTACTGATACACAGACAACTACCTCTCCTACATCTACTACTACACATACAACCACCTCGCCTACATCTACCACTACTCAGACAACCACCTCTCCTTCATATACTGATACACATACAACCACCTCGCCTACATCTACCACTACATAGACAGCCATCTCGCCTACATCTAACACTACACATACAACCACGTCTCCTACATATATTGATACACAGACAACCACCTCGCCTACATATATTGATACACAGACAACCACCTCGCCTACATCTACTGCTACACAACCACCTCGCCTACATCTACTACTACACAGACAACCACCTCGCCTACGTCTACCGCTACTCAGACAACCTCCTCACCTACATCTACAACTAAACATACAACCACCTCGCTTACATCTACTGATACACAGACAACCACCCCGCTATATCAACCACTACTACACAGAAGACTGCCTTGTCAACATACAGCACCGCCAATATACTGACTTCCTCCCTGCCGGCAGACACAGCCACCACTACTCTGACAACAGCCTTCTCAACATACAATACATGGGCT
The DNA here is from genome assembly GCF_016097555.1 of Gigantopelta aegis. NCBI lineage: Eukaryota > Metazoa > Mollusca > Gastropoda > Neomphalida > Peltospiridae > Gigantopelta > Gigantopelta aegis. The sequence continues at coordinate 13,742,814 of NC_054699.1, read as the reverse complement.
TGGTCGACATCAGCGTTGGAGTCATCATCAGCGGCCACGTCACTAACATCTGCATTGTCGTCTGACACCACCACCACACAGACGACTACGTCACCTATAGGAACAACCGAGGTAAATGATTCACGAAAATTAAATACGGACGTAGAATTAAGGAAATGGCCACTCTAGGTTGTACTAAAACAAATAACTTCCAGTAGGACCAATGTAAATGATTCACTGAAATAAACGAAGGAAGCAGAATCAAGAAAATGCCCTCTGTAAGGGTACATTTCTGGCCTTTGCTAATTTTCTAATTAACTTCATATAGCTATATCGTAGTTAAATTGGACGCTTATTACAACTAGTTTATTATAAACCCTATTGTGGTGACCAAAAGTGGTCATAATTTTGGGAATATCAGATCACGTGAACTAGGTATGATTTTGTAAAAACAAAATATCTGTGTCGAAGGAGATAGCTTCAAATAGTGTAATTATAATTGAGAATTTTTTGATGAAAATATAACACTTGACAGAATATGTAGACTGTAGTAGAGATCATTTTCAGATATCGGGCCATCTGAAATCGTACATGTGTGTTGACTTATGCTGATTTAATACAACTGTTTAATGCGTACACAGAGTGTGAGGTGCCAGAATACCATAGAATCTCGATGGCTTGACCTCGGAAAGGTCTAGCACACGGCAACGCTCGAACCCAAAAAGAAGTCCCGAGTTGTTTTGTTCGGTAAACCCTTATATTGACCGCTGATGGGTCGAACTCGTCCAGGGTCGACTAGAAGCCTTCGCTCGAACTAAAATATCGGTCACATCTGTGTTAACAGCTATATTTCCCTTGAACTGGTGATCTATCAAATATCAAACGGTAAATCACCAAAGAGGACCAACAATTGCTGTGCTTTCGCAGTTGATTATTACAACCTTCGGATCAATATTTAGGCGGAACGAACTATAGATGGATCGGGGAATCGCAACATTAACCATGCAATCATTTCGTTACCACACTTGTCAAGTTGTACCGGCCTCGGTGGCACAGTGGCTAAGCTATCGGACTACACGCTGATAGGTGCATGGTTCACAGCTCGGTACCGGCTCCAACCCAGAGCGAGTTCTTAAGGGGTCAATGGGAGGTGTAAGGCCATTACACCCTCTTCTCTCTCTCTAACCACTAACGAACTAACAACTAACCCACTGTCCTGGAGAGACAGTCCAGATAGCTGAAGTGTGTACCCAGGACAGCGTGCTTGAACCTTCATTAGATATAAGCACGAAAATCAGTTGAAATGAATGTCAAGTATGTTAAGCGGCTATCGGTAATGACCTTTCAAGTCCAGCTTGTGTTACGGTAACTTTGAGATAAATCGTCATACCAATCAAACAATTAGTGCAAAAACCGGCCTCAGAATAAAACGTTACATTATAGGTTACCAGTATAGGGTGTTACACTGTAGGGACATTATACGTTACCAGTTTTGGGTATTACGCTGTATGGACATTATAGCCCACCAGTATAGGGTACTACACTGTAGGTAGAGTATAGTCTACCGGTATAGTGTATTACACTGTAGGGGCAATGTAGCTTACCAGTATAGGATATGACAATGTAGGAACAATATAGCTTACCAGTATAGTATATTACACTGTATGAATGTTACTTCCCCCGAACAGACAACTGGACTCGGTGAAGAAAGTTTAACAGGGTTCTTTATTCCGGAGAATATAAGTATATAGTCGAATAAACCCTATAAGCAAAAATGGCATTATTAAAATACATTCACAGCTATACATAAACAGTCTTAAAACACCATATTAAAACGCATTAAAATATATATAAATACACTCTGCAGTCTAGTTATTATCTACAGATACTAGCAAATCGCTTAAATAAAAGATATACAACCATACACTGAGCAATATTTAAGATCGCTCCAGTAAGCATCAACTCTGGTTTCTCTTCACAGTGAGACAGTGTGCTACCTCTCGGCCTTTTGTTAGGCATAGACGTGAGCTGGAATACTTTCCATATCTTATTTAATTTTTTCAAAATAGTTTTGTATTTAGTTTAGTTTTTTTCCCGTTCAAACCAAGATGCTTGCGGAGAGTTCAGCTGAGCCCACAACCACTACCGCAACCACTGCCACCGAGCCGACAGAGGGTGAGTACGGATACGACCACCCCCTCTTCCTTCACGCCCCTGGTTTCACCCCACCCCTAACCGGCGAGGAGATCTGTAGAGCCCTGGGGCCGATCAACACCCACCTGCTAGCCGCTGTGCCAAAGGGCAAGAACACGTGGGAGCTCCACATAGACTCCAAGGAGATTAGGGATAGGTTGGAGCTGCATGGTATAGGCGTAAGAGGTAGGTCGTGCGAGGTCATCCCACGGTTCCCCGGGGGTACGTGGGTGAGGGTGCGGGGTCTGCCCCTCACAGTACCAAACGGGTACCTCGACGCTCTGCTGCAGCACTTCGGCAAAATAGTAGTAGGCACCACCCACTCAACCTGGCGTAACACCCAGGTTAGAACGGGAGAAAGGACACTCAAAGTGGATATCAAGGACCCCATACCAGGACGTTTAAAAACTGCCTACAATATCTGGATAAGCGTCAGATATCGCAACCAGCCCGAACTGTGTTTCGGGTGCGGTAAAGAAGGCCACCAGCAGTGGGACTGCCCGAAACGACAGGCATCGTTCTCAGACGTAGTGGGAGGCACGGATGTAGACATTGTAGGTGACAACAACCCCACCCCACCCCCAGCCACCACCGTCGTAGAGGACCCCGGCGAGAGCTTGGTGATAGACACCGACCCAACCCCCCTCCCCCCGAGCATACAGAATACGAAGTGACGGAGGACGAAGAACAGACAGAGAACAGAGCAAAGACAAAGAAAGAGAGGAAGAAAGAAAGAAGAGAGAAGGAAAAAGAAAAGAAAAGAGAACTCTCAACATCGGAAGACGCGTCTCCAGAGAAAGAGAAAGCGACTCACGAGCTTCCCCAGCAGGTCCCCTCTCGGACCAAGGGACAGAAGGCACACAAAAGCTAGCCTTTGTGTACCTCTCCTGTAAATCTCACCCCTGACTGACACGGACTGTACATGGACAATGAGACTGACCACCCCCCCCCCAACCTAGTTTTTACGGTTAACAATTTGGACCCGCCCCTGGATTTTCCCTTCGCTCAGCGACCAGATATAAATGTGTGTTTTTTCTTTGTGTTTCTCATCAGTGTGTTTGTTCATGTTTTCGTCATTCATTGTGGAAGGATCTGTGTTCTCGTGATGTTCTGTGAAATTGTGATGTTTTCTGTGTTTCCATGTGAACATGTGTTTGTTTTATGTGTTAACCTGTTAACTGTCTGTGTCTCAATGTGCTGCGTAATCAGTACCTTCCGTCCATGTGCGTGTAACCATGGAGACGACCCCGGCCACCCCCACCCCCTGTCGCCTGTAAGGCCAGGGTTCCTAACTGACTTGGGGCTTACTGGGGCCTCCACGACAGGAACTGTATGTGTATGTGTATGTAAATGTACTGTATATATGTTTCATTTTGTGTGCAATGTATATGTTCTTGATTATTATTGTTATATGTTGATTAGTTGGCTGCACTCAAAACCACCGTGAAAGTTGGCACACTAAATGTAAACGGCTTTGTGTCTAGCGACACAAAGCGGTCTCTCATTTTCAATCAGTTAAGTAAAGAAAAAGTAGATATTATCTGCTTACAAGAAACACATTTTAACAATCAAGATAACATTAAAAATATATTTAAAGATTTTAAGGGGAAATATTTTGTAAATTCATGTAACATAGGTCGAAAATGGGGAGTAGCTATTTTATTTAGAGAAGGGCTAGAAATTAAAGTGATTAATACTCTTAAAGATACAGAAGGTAGAATTATAAGTTTACTGTGCCAACTTAAGAGCCAGGTATTTAACATAGTTAATCTGTATTGTCCAGTGAACCCATGCCAAAGGGCTGAGTTCATTGCAAGCTGTGTAGATTACTTCTTTACGACGAACGACCAACGAACCGTGACCAACCGCATTCTCTGCGGCGACTTTAATTGTGCGGACAACGCTACGCTCGACCGGACAGGCTCCAAGAAGCAGGAGCTCAGGGGCACTGTAGGGGTAAAAGAACTCAACACAATTATAAACGAACACGCACTACATGACGCTTACATATATTTATACCCAGATAAGGCCTCTTACACATACCACAGCAAAGCATACAAAACATATTCACGCATCGATCGTATTTTAATCTCAGGGCAGTTTATTTCTGACCTGAAAGAAGCTGGTGTGTCTCAGTGTTTCTACACTGACCACAAGCTTGTATGGGCAGACTTCACCTTTGACAAAAATAACAAAGGACCCGGACTGTGGGCATTTAACAATAGTGTTTTGAAAGACAAAAATTACGTAAATTTAATTAATGACTTTTGGCATACGTGGCAATCGGAAAAGGGAAATTATAATGATCTTTTGTTTTGGTGGGATATGGGTAAAACAAAAATCAAAACACTGACCACGGACTATTGTAAACAAAAACGCAGGACTGAAAGGACTTACATATACAACTTAAAACAAGACGAAACATTCCTAACACAATTAGACGAACTTGGACACTTAGACGACTATTCAGAATTAATAAATGTACAAAATAAAATTAAAAATTATGAACAATCACAACTACAAGGGGCTAGAATTAGGGCCAAGGTAGATGAAATTGAACAAGGTGAAAGATGCACGGCTTATTTTGTTAATCTTGAGAAACAAAAAGCTAATAAGAAATTTATAAATTCTTTAATAACTGAAGACGGGAATTTAATTGACACACAACAAGAAATTTTAAATGAAACCACCAATTTCTACAAAAGTTTATACACATCTGAAAAGACGGACGTTTCGGCACAAAATTATTTATTAAATAAAATGACAAAGACGTTAAATGATGAAGACAGAGACGCATGTGAAGGGGAAATAACTCTTGACGAAGTTTCATCGGCTATTAAATCTTTTGCCAATGATAAATCACCAGGCTGTGATGGCTTGACTGTTGAATTCTACCGGAATTTTTTCGGCTTAATTGGTAGTGATCTGGTAGAAGTAATTAACGATGCCTTTAATAAGGAAAAATTAACTTTTACCATGCGCCGTGGTGTAATTGTACTAATTTGGAAAGGTAACGAAAAACAACTTCTCAAAAACTGGCGACCCATTTCTTTATTAAATTGTGACTACAAAATTATCACTAAAGTTTTGGCTAGTAGAATTAGAGAATTTTTACCAAAAATTATTCACCCAAACCAGAAATGTTCAGTCAAAGGCAGATCAATTCATGACGGAGCATCATTGATAAGAGACTTAATAGAATATGTTAATCGCAATGATCTACCGGGGTTAATACTCTCCTTAGATCAAACAAAAGCTTATGATAGAGTAGAATGGGACTTTCTGTTTAAAGTTCTACAAAAATTTAACTTTGGGCCAAATTTTATTAATATGATTAAAACATGCTATACAGATATTCAATCAGCTGTTAAGGTAAATGGGTATGTATCAAACTACTTTAATCTTTCACGGGGCATTAGACAGGGATGCCCGATCAGCACTGTTCTTTATATTCTAGTAGCAGAAACCTTGGCCGAAGCTGTTCGGGAAGATTAAAAAATTAATGGGATAATTTTACCAGATGGCTTCGTCAGTAAGTGGGTTGGCTATTCGGATGACGGTAACGCAACTTTATCAGACTTTGACTCAGTTAAACAACTATTCAAAACCTTAGAAATCTATGAACGTGCATCCGGAGCTAAGGTTAATCTTCAGAAAACCAACGGTTTCCTAATGGGGAAACTTAGGTATGAGAAAGACACTCCTCTTGATATAAGATGGAATAATGAAAAAATTAAAATACTAGGTTTTTATTTTGGAAATATAGACGTTTCGGCAGATAACTGGATACCAAAAATTAAAAAAATTAAAACAATCTTAAATATATGGAGCAACAGAACATTAACACTACATGGTAAAGTACTTGCTGTAAATTCACTCGCCACCAGTGGCCTGTGGTATTTATCAAACGTTTTGGAACTTCCGGAAAAATATGCTAAAGAAATTGATAAAATAATTTTTGACTTCATCTGGAGCCACAGAAAACATTTTATATCAAAAGAGCAAATTCAACTACCTAAGGAGTTAGGTGGGTTGGGAGTTGTAAATATTCGGTTGAAAATTAAAGCACAAAGAATTAAATTTGTCAGTAGACTTTTGAGTTTAGAAGGTGAAGGTAATTGGAAATCTCTAGCAGACTATTTTTTAGGCCAGTATAAAAATTTAAATATTGATAGACACGTTTTAAAATGTAAAATTGTAAACAATAATGCAAATTTCAAATCAATGCCGAATATTTACAAAGATACACTATTAATTTGGGAAGACCTTGACATAACACGTGACACAGAAAGCTACCAACAAATTCTGTACGAACCGTTACATGACAACACAACGATAAGTAACAAACAATACAAAAGTATACGTAGTGAAAGACTAAATTTAGTCAAAAACATATGGGACTTTGCTACGGACGACTTTATGGACTTCGCTGGTTGTTCGACCAGCGCGGCATTTCATCGCCAAATAAAAGACCTACAGGACAACTTTCCGCGACTTTTACTGTGGACATTAAAAAACGAAGACCCCTTTGATGGTGACTTAGACGCCATCTTTCGCACCAACGTAGGTGATACGAAAAAAGACGTGACAGTCACGACAACTAGGGACATATATACAGTTATGCTATTAAGAACTCACAAAGACGCATCATTTAAAACCAAATGGTTAACCATTTTCAATGAAAACATAAACTGGAAAAATGTTTGGCAAACACTAAATTCTGGATTAATTGAAAATTACGACTTTGATTTAATTTATAAAATGATTAGAAATGTAATTGCAGTTAGAAAACACCTCTATGACTGGAAGATTGAGTCTACTCCGAAGTGCCTTGTGTGCGACGGAGTGGACTCAGTCTTGCACGCCTTTTTTCACTGCAACAAAACAAGACTATTTATTAAACAAATTGAACCCATTTTCAAAAAACTTCTTGGTAAGAAATTCAAACTAAATCCATACGCAATGATTTTTGGAATCAAACATAAACCTGGTAATTATGCGTCGCAATTGGGAATTTTTCTCTGGAGTAAAGCTATAAGGGTAATTTGGACAACACGTAAATTATTAGAGGATGATAAGCCATGTAATGAAATGGCACTTTTCAAATATTTAGTTTATTCAAGGGTTGAAACAGAATACTTTGCCGCATTAGAACGGCCCAATAGAAGAGAAAAATTCTTAAAACACTGGTGTTTCGAAGGGGTCATTGCCTCGTGCAATGACGCCTTCGACATTACATATCAATTATGAAAATTAATGGCTAAATATGCACAAAATGTAGAAAAACTAGGCCTGGACCCCCCGGCTTGTAGCTTTGGGGGCCAGGCCTGCAAACCAGGTTAATTTCTTGTAAATATCTACTCTTTTTAAATAACACACACTAAAGAAAGTAAAAGAAAACAAGAACACAAGCATGCACTAAACAATTTATTTATCATAATACAAGCACAAATACTCCTATGTACATAAATATTTTTAACATTCAAGGAGAACCTGGTTCATTGTAAATAAGTAGGATTTTGAAAAAATAAATGGGGCACCCGGCAAATCGTCCGGAAATGCCCGAAACGAAAAAAAAAAAAAAAAAAAAAAAAAAGTAAGCATCAAATATACATAATACACATACCGAATTACCGTACGTTAAACAACTGAACATTAATCAATCGCAGATAATCTTAAATCATTATTTACAGCAAACAATTACACATATGGCGATATATAGTATAATAAAATAAAAGTAAGATACACAAAACATTATCCTCAGGTGATACGGTTACCTAGACTCTGAAATACCAGTACCTTTAGCTGTGGGCTTTAGGGCGGTAACACCAAAAAACCGTCAAAACGTCTACAAGAAACAAGTAAAATAAAACTAATACCATTCTAATTTATTATACGCAAATACACAATATTCACATACATTTCTAAAACAATAACTCATTTAATTATGGCTTGGCCACGCCCAAATTCTAACACTTACATTAATTCAGTTTATTCCTTTATCAAAGTAAATGCTAATTGAAGTAGTTATTTATTTAAACCTTATTTGTAGTTTATAAACTGTACTTTATGTATGTTAGTAAAATAGTAAAGTGAATTAGAAAAGTAGAAATATAACTCACCAATTATCCCAGTGTAAGATTAAAGCAGATGAGTGCGTGGCCTGTGCAGCTCGTGACAGTTAAAGGAATGTCAGGTGAGTGACAATGAATAGCCACCAACTGGGGCAAACACAGCTGGCCAGTCTATTGGTTGATCGTCACTGTCCCTGGTCAGAGGTCAGATGTAAAGACAGGTAAATGCATATCCCTACAGCTCCTAGCCAAAGGTTTAGGTGCATGTGCGTTGTGCATAATAAAATCATTAAAACAATAAAACCCACATGGTTACATTCTTCCCCTATTAATTAAAATAACGTCCTCGTTATTACTCATTCTTAAGCACTAACGACAACAGTGCTTCTCGAGCACTGTCAGGCATGCTGCTTAGAACGCCAGTGGTTGCTAAAGACGTTAAAAATGTTGCCCGCTCTTTCCAGTCTGGTCTACGATTAAGAAATTGGACTTGTGCAGACTGACACATGGATAAGTCACCTGACCTTATCCACTCGGGTGGTTTCCTATCCCTCGGTGATCTTCTTGGTGGTGGTCTTGGAGGTGTTCTATCGACGTTGAGAACATCTGCACGGTCCTCCTGTACCTCATTCTCTGAATCACGTGATCCCTCCGTGATGCCCCCCTCTGGTAAAGGATCTTCTTGAACAGGAGTGTCTCCAAGTTCAAGAGGAATGTTCTCAGGAACTGGAGCAGTGTCCTGTACTACTTCCTCAACAGGAGCACCGAAACCTGCTGACACTACCTTCTGTCCAGATTCCATAAACTGCACAGAATCAGCATCTGACGACTCATCATTTTCAGATGGGGCTGATCCATCTTGCTGATCTGTGGCAGGTTATATCTTCACGGGTGCCGCTGGCCTGGTGATCCTTGGTGGCGGTACAGGCTTAATATTCACTTTTGCAGGAATTGGCAGTGAACTGACGGGAAGAAGGAGATTTCGATGCAAAGTCCGTGGCTTTCCAGGTCCTTTCTCCTTCTTGACAACAAACACTGGAACATCTGTGCTTGGTTGACTTTGTACCACATAAACATCCTCCTCCCATCTGTCTGCCAACTTATGCTTTCCATCAAAAGCTAATGTTCGGACAAGCACCCGATCTCCGACCTGAATAACAGCCCCGCGGACTCTGGAATCGTACTGCTTCTTCTGCCGAGTTCGACTGTGATCAGCAGCCTCACTAGCAAGTTTGTACGAGTCTTCCAGGCGTTTCCGCAGAGACTTGATGAACTCAGTATGATTCTGATTATCATCATTGTTATCCAAGCCCAGAGCAATATCCAGTGGTAGACGTGGATGCCTACCGAACATTAAAAAGAAAGGCGATGTTTCTGTCGATTCATGTCTTGTACAGTTGTATGCATGGACCAATGGTGCATCATCTGATTTCCAGTTGGCTTTCTTGTCTGGAGTCAAAGTCCCCAACATATCCAGTAGTGTCCGATTAAATGTTTCACACATCCTATTTCCCATTGGATGATAGGGTGTGGTCCTGGATCGGTCTATCCCGGATATCTGGTACAACTCCTTCATCAGCTGACTTTGAACACCTTTCGAAGACTCCAGAGTTAAATAATCCATGCACAGCAATTCCAGCGGCTGGTTTGTTCGGATGTTCACCAAAGGTGCTCGAATATTGGTTGGAGATTTTCTCCTCAGGCATCTGTCGCATCCATTGATCCAAGCATCCACAGCTTTCCCCATGCCTGGAAAATAAAACCTATCCCTGACCAAAGTTAGGGTTCGTTCTTTACCCAGGTATCCTGTGTCGTTATGCAGACCTTGAAGAACAGTGTTGACAAACGCTGTGGGAAGGACTAGTTGTCTCTTCTCAAGACCACTGACCACTGTTTTCCTATGGAGAACACCTCTGTGGATAAACAGATGGACAAATTCCTTCAACAGAGCTAAATGCACTGATAAAGAAACATCGTTTCTTCTTGGTCGTTTACCCTGGGCAATATCCCTAAGGATGGGACTAATGCTAGGATCTCTCATCTGAGCTTGTCGCCACTCCTGAAAAGTCATTTGTTTCAGATCACCAGCTTCATCTGCATCTACAGCATGCATCTGCAATCACTGAAGACATGCAGATACTTTCCACCAGACTCGGCACCTGTAAACCTAAAGAAATCGCCTTAATTGAATCTGATGAAATAGTTTCTACATTGTCTTCTGGTGACCTTACTGGCAGTCGTGACAACACGTCAGCATCAGTGTTGGCTTTACCTGGTATGTATTGTATTACAAAATCATACGCAGACAAAGCAGCTAACCACCTATGACCCGTAGCATCGAGTTTAGCTGTGGTTAACACATATGTCAGTGGGTTATTGTCAGTAGGAACAGTAAAGCTATGTCCATAAAGGTAATCGTGGAATTTTTCAGTCACTGCCCACTTCAGTGCTAAAAATTCCAACTGTTCTGTCTTGCTTAATCCTCGGCTTGCATAGGCTATCACCCTTTTACCATCCTGTTGTTCTTGGTAAAAAATGGCTCCAAGACCATGGTGACAGGCATCTGTATGTACTTCAAAGGGCAGTGAGTAATCTGGATACCCAAGTACAGGCTGTGTTGTTAAAATCTTCTTAAGTAATTCAAACGCCCGCTGCTGATCTGTTCCCCAACAAAATCTGACATCAGGCTTTGTCTTCTTGCTTCTTCTGTTTTTCTTGGTTGTCGGTGGTAACAGATCAGTCAGTGGTCGATAAATCTTAGAAAAGTTGGGAATAAACTTCCTGTAATAGCCGGCAAAGCCAAGGAATTGCCTGACCTGTTCAGGACTTTCTGGCTGAGTCCAGTTCAAAACCTTGTCCACCTTGGCAGGATCTGGCTTGATACCATCACCAGAGACGATGTGTCCTAGATATTTCACCTCAGACTGAAAGAGTTTACATTTCTTCGGAGACAGTTTTAAACCATTCTCACGAAGTCTTTGAAAAACACGTTTCAATCTGGTAATATGTTCCTCGTAGGTGTCTGAAAAAATAATCAGATCATCTATGAAAATCATACAAATACCAAAATGCAAATACCCTAGGCAGTCTTCCATCAACCGTTGATAGGTAGCTGGGCTGTTGGTTAATCCGAATCCCATTTGGTTATATTCATAAAAGCCCAAAGGTCCAACGGTAAAGGCAGTACGAGGCTTGTGCTCTTCCAAAATCTCAACCTGGTGGTAACCACTCTTCATGTCAAGGACAGAAAACATCTTTGAACCTGCCAACCGATCAAAAATTTCCCCCGTTCTTGGCAAAGCATATGCGTCCTTGATAGAGCGCTGGTTGAGCATCCTGTAATCTGCACACATGCGTAGACTACCATCAGGTTTCCTGGCTATGACCACAGGCGAAGCTAAAAGACTTTCTAATTATCCCACAAGCCAGAAGTTGTTTCAAGTGTTGCTTCACTTCTTCAAACATCGAAGGTGGAATTCGGCGATGAGGAATCTTGAATGGAGTCTCATTTGCCAAATCAATTCGGTGTTTAACATGTGGACAGAATCCAGTGTCGTCATCACCTCTGGAAAAGATATCTTTATACTCTAAAATGAGTTGTCTTCCTTGTGCCAGTTCATCTTTGGAAATGTCAGTCGACAAAGTAACTTTAGAAAGATGTGATGCATCAGGACTAAATTCTTCTAAAGCTTCGTCTTCAATAGTGACTGGTTGCAGCTCGCAGATTACAGCTCTCGGTGCTATCACTACCGTCCGGGTTGTTGTATTAGACAGCTGAACATCTATTTCCCCGTTGTCTCTGTACCTGTATTGCACAACACTTGGTGTAATTTCAAGATCTGAAACCGCTGACTTGCTACATGCCAGTACAACAGCACAATAATCTCGAAAAGGCAATCACTTGTCCATATAGCCTCTCAGTAGTATGGTTGAGTTTGGCCCACCAGCTATATTCTGTGTCTCGGCGCACCTAACAAGACAAAGTCGACCCTTCATCCGAGACAGCTCTTTCTGCTGGAGAACCATGGATTTAAAGGCTAAATAATACCCTGTATGAAGATCTGCTGATTCAAGAAATTTATCTCCATACTTCTGGCGACAACCCTACGTCGGCTCCATTGTTACTTCCCCCGAACAGACAACTGGACTCGGTGAAGAGAGTTTAACAGGGTTCTTTATTCCGGAGAATATAAGTATATAGTCGAATAAACCCTATAAGCAAAAATGGCATTATTAAAATGCATTCACAACTATACATAAACAGTCTTAAAACACCATATTAAAACGCATTAAAATATATATAAATACACTCTGCAGTCTAGTTATTATCTACAGATAATAGCAAATCGCTTAAACAAAAGATATACAACCATACACTGAGCAATATTTAAGATCGCTCCAATAAGCATGAAATATACATAATACACATACCGAATTATCGTACGTTAAACGACTGAACATTAATCAATCGCAGATAATCTTCAATCATTATTTACAGCAAACAATTACACATATGGCGATATATAGTATAATAAAATAAAAGTAAGATACACAAAACATTATCCTCAGGTGATACGGTTACCTAGACTCTGAAATACCAGTACCTTTAGCTGTGGGCTTTAGGGCGGTAACACCAAAAAACCGTCAAAACGTCTACAAGAAACAAGTAAAATAAAACTAATACCATTATAATTTATTATACACAAATACACAATATTCACATACATTTCTAAAACAATATCTCATTTAATTATGGCTTGGCTATAGGAATATTCATTTGTTGCAATGTAAGTGCCACGCCCAAATTCTAACACTTACATTAATTCAGTGTATTTCTTTATCAAAGTAAATGTTAATTGAAGTAGTTGTTTATTTAAACCTTATTTGTAATTTATAAACTGTACTTGATGTATGTTAGTAAAATAGTAAAGTGAATTAGAAAAGTAGAAATATAACTCACCAATTATCCCAGTGTAAGATTAAAGCAGATGAGTGCGTGGCCTGTGCAGCTCGTGACAGGTAAAGGAATGTCAGCTGGCCAGTCTATTGGTTGACCGTCACTGTCCCTGGCCAGAGGTCAGATGTAAAGACAGGTAAATGCATATCCCTACAGCTCCTAGCCAAAGGTTTAGGTGCATGTGCGTTGTGCATAATAAAATCATTAAAACAATAAAACCCACATGGTTACATGAACATTATAGCCCGCCAGTGTAGGGTACTACACTGTAGGAAGGTTATAGCCCACCAGTATAGTGTATTACACTGTAGGGAAAATATAGCCTACCAGTATAGTGTATTACACTGTATGAACATTATAACCCACCAGTATAGGGTACTACACTGTAGGGAGATTATAGGCCACCAGTATAGTGTATTACACTGTAGGGAAAATATAGCCTACCAGTATAGGGTATTATACCGTAATGACAATCTAGCCTACCAGTATAGGGTATTGCACTGTAGGGACAATATAGCCTACCAGTGTAGGGTATTACACCGTAGTGACTATATAGCTAACCGGTGGTGGGTATTACACCATAGTGACAATATAGCCTACCGGTATAGTGTATTACACTGTAGGGAGATTATAGCCTACCGGTATAGTGTATTATTCTCTAGGGAGATTATAGCCTACCGTTATAGTATATTCCACTGTAGGGAGATTATAGTCTACCGATATAGTGTATTACTCTGTAGGGAGATTATAGCCTACCTGTATAGTGTATTACACTGTATGAACATTATAGCCCACCAGTATAGGGTACTACACTGTAGGGAGATTATAGCCTACCGGTATAGTGTATTACTCTGTAGGGAGATTATAGCCTACCAGTATAATGTATTACACTGTATGGAGATTATAGCCTACCGGTATAGTGTATTACTCTGTAGGGAGATTATAGGCTACCGGTATAATGTATTACCCTGTAGGGAGATTATAGCCTACCGGTATAGTGTATTACACTGTAGGGAGATTATAGCCTATCGGTATAGTGTATTACACTGTCGGGAGATTGTAGCCTACCGGTATAGTGTATTACTCTGTAGAGAGATTATAGCCTACCGGTAAAGTGTATTACTCTGTAGGGTGATTATAGCCTACCGGTAAAGTGTATTACACTGTACGAACATTATAACCTATCGGTATAGTGTATTACACTGTCGGGAGATTATAGCCTACCGGTATAGTGTATTACACTGTATGAACATTATAGCCCACCAGTATAGGGTACTACACTGTAGGGAGATTATAGCCTACCGGTATAGTGTATTACTCTGTAGGGAGATTATAGCCTACCTGTATAGTGTATTACACTGTATGAACATTATAGCCCACCAGTATAGGGTACTACACTGTAGGGAGATTATAGCCTACCGGTATAGTGTATTACTCTGTAGGGAGATTATAGCCTACCAGTATAATGTATTACACTGTATGGAGATTATAGCCTACCGGTATAGTGTATTACTCTGTAGGGAGATTATAGGCTACCGGTATAATGTATTACCCTGTAGGGAGATTATAGCCTACCGGTATAGTGTATTACACTGTAGGGAGATTATAGCCTATCGGTATAGTGTATTACACTGTCGGGAGATTGTAGCCTACCGGTATAGTGTATTACTCTGTAGAGAGATTATAGCCTACCGGTAAAGTGTATTACTCTGTAGGGTGATTATAGCCTACCGGTAAAGTGTATTACACTGTACGAACATTATAACCTATCGGTATAGTGTATTACACTGTCGGGAGATTGTAGCCTACCGGTATAGTGTATTACACTGTATGGAGAATATAGCCTACCGGTATAGTGTATTACTCTGTAGGGAGATGATAGCCTACTGGTATAGTATATTACACTGTATGAACATTATAGCCCACCAGTATAGTGTATTACAGTGTAGGGAGATTATAGCCTACCGGTGTAGTGTATTACACTGTAGGGAGATTATAGCCTATCGGTATAGTGTATTACACTGTATGGAGAATATAGCCTACCGGTATAGTGTATTACTCTGTAGGGAGATGATAGCCTACTGGTATAGTATATTACACTGTATGAACATTATAGCCCACCAGAATAGTGTATTACAGTGTAGGGAGATTATAGCCTACCGGTGTAGTGTATTACACTGTAGGGAGATTATAGCCTATCGGTATAGTGTATTACACTGTCGGGAGATTGTAGCCTACCGGTATAGTGTATTACACTGTCGGGAGATTGTAGGCTACCGGTATAGTGTATTACTCTGTAGAGAGATTATAGCCTAACGGTAAAGTGTATAGCCTACCGGTATAGTGTATTACACTGTACGAACATTATAACCTATCGGTATAGTGTATTACACTGTCGGGAGTTTATAGCCTATCGGTATAGTGTATTACACTGTCGGGAGATTGTAGCCTACCGGTATAGTGTATTACACTGTCGGGAGATTGTAGGCTACCGGTATAGTGTATTACTCTGTAGAGAGATTATAGCCTAACGGTAAAGTGTATTACTCTGTAAGGAGATTATAGCCTACCGGTATAGTGTATTACACTGTAGGGAGATTATAGCCTATCGGTATAGTGTATTACACTGTCGGGAGTTTATAGCCTACCGGTATAGTGTATTACACTGTCGGGAGATTGTAGCCTACCGGTATAGTGTATTAAACTGTATGGAGAATATAGCCTACCAGTATAGTGTATTACAGTGTAGGGAGATTATAGCCTACCGGTAATAGTGTATTACTCTGTAGGGAGATTATAGCCCACCGGTATAGTGTATTACTATGTAGAGAGATTATAGCCTACCGGTAAAGTGTATTACTCTGTAGGGAGATTATAGCCTACCGGTATAGTGCATTACACTGTACCAACATTATAACCTACCGGTATAGTGTTATACACTGTAGGGAGATTATAGCCTACCGGTATAGTGTATTACACTGCAGGGAGATTATAGCCCACGGGTATAGTGTATTACACTGTAGGGAGATTATAGCCTACCGGTATAGTGTATTACACTGCAGGGCGATTATAGCCCACGGGTATAGTGTATTACACTGTAGGGAGATTATAGCCTACCGGTATAATGTATTACACTGTAGGATGATTATATCCTGCCGGTATAGTGTATTATTATGTAGGGAGACCGGCCTCGGTGGCATCGTGGTTAGACCATCGGTCTACAGGCTGGTAGGTACTGGGTTTGGATCGCAGTCGAGGCATGGGATTTTTAATCCAGATACCGACTCCAAACCCTGAGTGAGTGCTCCGCAAGGCTCAATGGGTAGGTGTAAACTGGTTCCACAACGGCCATGGTTTGTGCTATCCTGCCTGTGGGAAGCACAAATAAAAGATCCCTTGCTGCTAATCGGAAAGAGTAGCCCATGTAGTGGCGACAGCGGGTTTCCTCTGAAAATCTGTGTGGTCCTTAACCATATGTCTGACACCATATAACCATAAATAAAATGTGTTGAGTGCATCATTAAACTAAAACATTTCTTTCTTTCTGTAGGGAGATTATAACCCACCGGCATAGTGTATTACTGTAGGGAGATTATAGCCCTCCGGTATAGTGTATTACTCTGTAGGGAGATTATAGCCTACCGGTATAGTGTATTACTCTGTAGGGAGATTATAGCCTACCGGTATAGTATATTACACTGTAGGGTGATTATAGCCCACCAGTATAGTGTATTACACTGTAGGGAGATTATAACCTACCGGTATAGTGTATTACTCTGTAGGGAGATTATAGCCTACCGGTATAGTGTATTACTCTGTAGGGAGATTGTAGCCTACCGTTATAGTATATTACACTGTAGGGTGATTATAGCCCACCAGTATAGTGTATTACACTGTAGGGAAAATATAGCCTACCGGTATAGTGTATTACACTGTAGGGACAATATAGCTTACCAGTATAGGGTATGACAATGTAGGGACAATATAGCCTACCAGTATAGAATACTACTCTGTAGGGAGATTATAGCCCACCAGTATAGTTTATTACACTGTAGGGAAAATATAGCCTACCAGTATAGGGTATTACACTGTAGTGACAATATTGCCTACCTGTAAAGTGTATTACACTGTAGGAACAATATAGCCTACCAGTATAAGGTATAAAAATGTAGGGACAATATAGCTTACCAGTATAAGGTATTACACTGTAGGGACAATATAGTTTACCAGTATAGTATATTACACTATATGAACATTATGTCGTTCCAGTATAGGGTATTACACCGTAGTGACAATATAGCTTACCAGTATAGAAATAGCAATGAGGTGATTAGAACAGAACATAACAGATATTTATTACGCTCAGGCAAATATAAGGAATATGAAAAGTATCACAATATTAAACTATCATAAGTATAATATAATATAATATGAAATACAGAATACAAGGGCTATAACTGACAAACATAGGTAAATTGCCATGAAAGTCAAACTTGATCTGTAACAGTACATGATAAAGCTATAGACAAAATTTCAATTTGAATATCTTGAGGCATTGTGAAAACAAAAAGAGATAAGAAAACGTCCAGGAATCTAAATGTGGGACAGACAGACAGACAGACAGCTAGGACGGATATGAAAGCCCAGAGTGAGGTTTCATAAGTAGTATTTGGAGTTCAATATGAGTAATGGTACTTCAGGTTAGAGGCCACAACAAAATGGTAAAAGTTATTCAAACACATGTATCTACTATCAACCCAACAAATGGGTTGTCTCAACGCAACCATGTCTGAAATTCTGTGTGTTGTGCCCGTGCAACGCGTTCTCACCATGGGTATAGAAGTATTCATGCACACTTTAGTAGTTGAAAATGCGTCGTGTTTTGACTAATGATGAGAAGGGCAATGGAGTAGGTCTGATACAGGTTGAACACAGTCAACGAGAAGTCACGAGGAACTTTAATGTCAGTCAGAGTGTGACTGGGTGGCTGAGGCAACGACTTCAAATGACTGGATCCGTTTCCTATGCACAAAGACCAGGGCCAGCATTAAGCAAAGCACAAACACGACGCACTTTAAACTGAAGTGTTCGTGAGGTCGGGTTAGTACGGACTACTATGTAGAGGGTCTTAAATCAATCCTATTTACTATGTAATATAAACAATTCTTTCATAAATCTGCCGATTGAAACACGACCCCCCACCCCCCACGCACACACCTTAGCAATATGCCATTATAAAGGAGAGCTATACTGACATACAATGAAAGCGCAAAAACAACTTTTCATTGCAAATAACGACACACTATTAATGAATTGATGGATAATGTAATATGGCATTAATGACTGGTATCCATGAGATACATTCACATGGAAACATGGCCAGTTATCATCAGTAATCGAGTTGCATTCGTAATTGAAAAGTTCAACCCCCCCCCCCCCCCCCCATATCAAGGTCAGTATCTGGTGTGTCCATCGTTGGCCAGTGAGCATGCGTGAAGACGACGGGGAAAGAGTTGGCACACACATCTCAAATAAGTCACAGGAATGTTCCTCCACTCCTCCTGCAACGCCTGTGCAAGCTCAGCGACGTTACGCGGTGTTGGCTGGCGGTGACGTACACGACGTAATAACTCATCCCACATGTGTTCAATTGGGATCAAATCCGGTGAAACGGTGGGCCAGTTCATAACGGTGATACCGGTTTGTTGCAGGAATGCCTGGGTAATTCTTGCAGTATGTGGATGGGCATTGTCTTGTTGAAACAGAAGGGCACCTCCTGGTCTTCGGTGACGGCGCAAAAGTGGCTGGAGAACTGGTCTTAGAATAACGTCAACATAACGCTGGGCTGTAAAGGCATCGTGGACAATGATGAGATCACTCCTGAAATCACAGTTGATTACCCCGCATACCATCAGACAACCGCCGCCAAACCGATCACGTTCCCTCACACATCCGTCAGCGTACCGTTCATGGAGTCTCCTGTACACACGTGCTCTTCCGTCGGCAAAGAAGACAGAGAAACGGCACTCATCTGAGAAAACAATGCTCCGGTAAAAGGCTGGTGGATGATTACCATTCTGGAGAGCAAACTGTAGTCTCGCAGCACGATGTCGTGTTGTCATGATGGTACCATTGTACGGGCGTCTGTATCTGAGTCTAGCCGTTCTGAGTCGACGGATGACCATCATCGGATGGATATGCCTTCCATGACGTCCTATCGTGTTGCTTGCTGTCATCGTCGCAGTCCTGAACCGGTCACGGAGGTGGTGTTGTCGAATCTGCTGATCTTGGCGTGGGGTCGTAACGGGACGTTGACCAGGTCGAGATCGATCACGGACACTACCGGGCTGTTGATGACGTTCAACAAGTCGTCCAGTAGTTGATGGATGGAATCTGACGGTCCTAGCAACTTGGCTTTGCGAAGTCCCCCCTTGAACCATGCCCAACGCTCGCTCCCTTTGTTTTTCTCTGAATCGTGGCATTCTTAATGTGACGAGGAATATGACACCGTTACGTGACTTGTATGTGTCCACATACTGGCATTTCATGTGCATTGTATGCAGCATGATTGAGCATGTAGTGAACGCATTTCACTCCATTTTGTGTTTCTGCTGCTGTATGTGTAACGAGAACAAAACCAGGATTAAAACCCAGACAAAAGTACCAATCAATGGCTTCCTCTCATAAATTGTTATTTTAAGTCCAATAAATATATTTTTCATTAATCACAACAAAATATTGAAAAATATCTGTTTTGCGTTTTCATTGTGTGTCAGTATATACATCAAACTAGAAATATCTTTACTGTGCGAAAACCATAAAGTTTAATCTACGTTTTCTATATTGTTATGTCAAAGCACAATGCATCAGCCCAGTCACGTACTCAAATCAATACAACTATTCTCGAGGAACTGGGAAAGTTCACCACGGACAGATAAACGTGTTTAAGATTGACTGGGAACTATTTTTAAAATCCGGAATAGTATGACTGTAACTTGTAGATTTTTCTATTTCACGTTACTAACAAAACCCCACAAAAACAAATCAAATGACTAGACGTTTGGTACGTTAGGATTGTTCAATAGAAACTTTCACCTGCAGTTTAGTTGCTAACAAAACTGCAAATAATAATAATAAAAAAATAATACAACATAAAAATAAATAAAATAATAATAAATAAAAATTAGACATCGACCCGACCCCCCCCCCCCCCCCCCCACACACACACAAAACTCTCTCTTTGATAAATGTCGTGTACCGAAACAATGTTCCACGTTTCTGCGTGTATGTGTGTGTTCTGTGTGTGCGCGCACGTGTGTGTATTTTTTCTGTATGTATGTTTGTGTTTTTAATGCATGTGTCTATGTGTTTTCGTATATTTGTGTATGTATGTGTGTATTTTTGAGGATGTATTTATGTGTGTATTTTTGTGTTTGTATGTATGTCTGTGTGCGTGTCTGTGTCTGTGTGTGTGTGTCTGTCAGTGTTTGTGCGTGTCTGTCAGTGCGTTTGTGCGTATCTGTCAGTGTGTTTGTGTGTATCTGACAGTGTGTTTGTGTGTGTCTGACAGCGTGTTTGTGTGTGTCTGTTAGTGTGTTTGTGCGTATCTGTTAGTGTATCAGTCCGTGTGTTTATGCGTGTCTGTCAGTGTGTTGGTTGTGTCTGTCAGTGTGTTTGTGTGTGTCTGTCAAAGTGTTTGCGTGTGTCTGCCTGTGTGTTTGTGTATCTGTCAGAGTGGTTGTGTGTGTCTGTCAGAGTGTTTGTGTGTGTCTGTCAGAGTTTTTGTGTGTGTCTGTCAGAGTGTTTGTGTGTCTGCCATAGTGTTTGTGTGTGCCTGTCAGAGTGTTTGTGTGTGTCTGTCAGAGTGTTTGTGTGTGTCTGTCAGCGTGTTCGTATGTGTCTGTGAGTGTGTTTGTTTGTGCCTTTCAGTGTGTTTGTGTGTGTCTTCCAATGTGTTTGTGTGTGTCTGTTGGTGTGCTTGCGTGTGTCTGTCAGTTTTTTTTTCCGTATGCCTATCAGTGTATTTGGCTGTGTCTGTGAGTGTGTTTGCATGTGTCTGTGAGTGTGTTTGTGTCGTATGTGTGTGGTTGCATGTGTATCTGAGTGTGCTTGTGTGTCTGTGAATGTGTTTGTGTCGTGTGTGTGTGTGTGTGTGTGTGTGTGTGTGTATGTGTGTGTGTGTTTGCATGTGGGTATGTTCATGTGTTTGTGTTTTATGAGTATGTATTTGTACGTATGTGTATGTGCGTATCAAGTAATTATATGTATGAATGTGTGAGTATTTGCGTATGTGTGTGTTTGCATGTGTGTAGGCCTATGTATGTCAATGTATTTGTGTTTTTATGAGCATGCATTTGTAAGCGTGTGTATGTGTATGTGCGTGTTTGTGTGTTTTTGTGTATCTGTCTACAGACGCGCGTGCGTGCATGCGTGCGTGTGTGTGTTTCCGGAAGACAAAGTCCAAACATCCGCCGGAATCCTCACCTGTATCACAAACACATGCAACATTATGATTGTTTTAAGCATTAGAGTTTAGAGTTACTTCATACAAATGCCACTATTAAGCAAACGATATAATGTTAATGCATAAAGCAAAATAAAATGGTACACCAATCTCAAAACCGAGTATTGATGCAGCAGAAGACTAGAAGGTGACATAGTTATTATAAAAAAAAAAAACATTAGCTGTTTTTAAAATATGAAACATTACAAATGTTCTGTTTCCAATGGCTTTACAGCGGAGTTTCAAAACTTTTTCTGGAATGATATTGATGAGTTTATTATAAGGTAAATCAATTACAATTACAGTATAAGAGAAATACAAAAAACGTGTGCTAACGTTGTTGAACTGTACGTACAAAATCGCATCTGGGTGTTTTGCAAACCGAATAAAAAATCTAGTAGACACAATCATCAAACTGGTTTCATAAAATGCGGATATTATATAGGGGAAATCATAAGGTTACTGTATGACATAATACAGTTCACAGTTACTATTAATATATTTAAAAAAAAGAAAAGCTTTTGACTCTCTTTTTTGTAATTTTATTGGAAAACTTTAGATTTGTTAAATTTTAAAAGATCTATAAAATATTGGATGACATCTTTATATGATAATTCAAAATCAAGAGTACTCCAAAACGGATTTTTATCTGAAAGTTTAAACTTAAAACGTGGATGTAGGCAAGTTGATCCCCTCTCGCCATATGTTTTTATTACATGTGCTGAAATTTTTACAATATTCATTAGCAATTCCGACAAAACAAATGGTTTAAAGTAGGTGGAGAGAAAATTATCCCACAATCTTTTGAATACACCTTAATAATCTTTGATTTATTTGCTAATGTTTCTGGCTTGACTATAAAGTAACAGATATAGAAAGTCATATAGATAGGCAGAAAAAATACTCAAAATATGTTTAACATGATGAAAGATAGAAATCTAAATGAGGTGCTGAGCATTTTTAAATGTTAGAACTAAAGTCTTCAATTTACTTTGCAAAATCACTGCAATCAATTTTGAAATAAAAATTAATGAAATGGAAAATGTAATAATGAGAAAACTTACCAGTTAGGGAGAATAGTTGTTTTCATATCTTTAATAATTCCTAAAATAACTCACCTATTAATGTATTTGTCTAACCCGCCAGAACAAACAATAAAACAAAGACATAAAATGTATTTTAATTTTATCTGACAAAATAAACAAGATAGAATAAAATAAGAATGTTTTACTCAAAACTATCCAAATAATGGCATTAAAATACTAAATATTTACAATTTTATGATAGCGTTAAAATATACACGGATTAGCAGACTACAGGGATTAGCAGACTCTTCATCTAACGCAAAATGAAAAGTATTGCCTGGCGTTACTAAAAAGTATCTGTATAAAAATTATTACGTGTGGAGATTATTTTATCAAAATGCATATAAAAAAACCCCCAAAACAAATACGTTTTGGGAAAATGTTTTACATAACTGGCTGTTAAATCAACAAAAATACATTCCAGAAAGCATAAATGAAATAACCACAGTCAATATTTGGTATAAACGCAAAATAACTAATGACCAGAAACCCATATATTATGAAAATATTATTAAAAATGGTGTCGTATGTAAACAAGATATAACGGATAAACAGGGTCGGTTTTCAAAGTATGAAACATTTAAAATTAAATTTCACATACGATCGATTTTCTTTTGGAATTTGCATCTCTAATGATCTATAGGCCTTGACAAAAATCACTATGAACATTCGTCCACACAGATGGTACCGACTAAAATAAAAGCTAGTATTTTCCCAACCTCTACCTTGTTTTAGCATAATGCAGCACCATGCCTCACTAACTAGCGCAATTCTGTTTTAATCAGCGTCATGCTGCCCTGATATTAAACAAATCTTGTTCAGTAATTAATTGTAAAAATACCTTTATAAAGCACTCAGAAAATGTATTAATAATTTATTAAATATCCCTGTTACATATTTTGTCATTCATTTATTAAAGCAAGCACATTTATTTCTGTTACTTTTTTCTTTAATGAATGAAATTCTGAAACAGATATGTTATTTTAAACATTATAAAAGGTAGAATACAAAGTAAAAAATAAACACTTTACAAAATGTGTCAGTTTAAAGAATTTAAGGAATATTGGACACCTTGGTTAATATTCCTGGAAACAAGACATAGCAATATATTGTTCTATGGGTAATTATTACAAGACACAATTTACTTTCTATTCAAAATATGATCTTATTATTCATTATTTTTCTTTCCTTCCTTTCTTCTGTCCTTCTTTTTAAAAACATTTTCACTCTTTACTTCTAACTTCACAATTAACCCCCTATATTACCCATTTCTATTTTGTTTGTATCCATGTTTAATTATACTATTATAATGTATCATATATATGAATTTATCTTGTGTTTATATTAGCTTATAGCACGACTGTAAGGTAATGCTAACAGGGCCCCCAACCCTGACACTATCATATGTTTTTCTGGGATTAAACTATTTTATTTGTTTTAAAGAAAGAAAGAGTGGAAATATGAATTTTTAAAATTATTATTAGTATTTATTATTATTATTTTTTTTTTTTTTTTTTAAATTATTATTATTATTATTAGAATACTTATTTATTTATTCATTTATATAGTTTTATTGCTATCGCATTTATCTGCATTATTGAGATAACTGACGTCCTTTAAAAGTAGCCATTAGCATTGTTTGAATTAAAATGTCATTAATTGATAAATGTATTTATTTATATTTAACAAGGCTTCTAAATTATGTTAGCCCCACTCTCATGGCTAGAGGTATTCAATGTTCGGCGAGTACATAAGTACTATTGCCATGCCCTACAGCCAGTGAAATTGTTTTGGTCAAATGTTGCAGTTAAATCTATTCGTATATATGAATATGCTGCCCCCACACCAACCATCCAGTGTTAGTGTTTTTAAGCTCTATCTCTCTCTTTAGGTGACATGTCTGCCTATTACTATTATTTAGTAAAATTGTATTAACCTAAAGTAAAATAAAGTAGGGCTAGTGAATGTTTAATCGTGGCTGGTAAATGTTTTAAATCACCGATCCCATGGCTAGTAGATTTTATAAAACAAAATCTAGAAGCCATGTTATATTTATGACTTTGTTATTTTTAATTTGTTTTATTTCATTTTTGTAATAAATATTAGTGTTTACATAAGTAACTGTAGATTGTTTTGATGTATATTGTTACCACGTCACGTGTTTTCTGCATTTCTCCTTATTGTTCGTTCATACACTCGATTGATTAAACTTTGGCCTAATAATTCCATTGTATGTTCTCTTACATCTCACTCAATACTATAATATTAAATAAAGTGTTTGAAGTTAACCAGCAATTTGTTTTGTTAAGTTAGAATGCAGTACTATTATAACTGAAAGGCGGAGCGTAGCCATTGATAAAGCGCTCTTCTGCTGCGCTGTCGGTCTAGGATCGATCCTCGTCAGTGGGCCCATTGATATATTTATCGCTCTATCAAGTGCACCACGACTGATATATCAAAGGTCGTGGTATGCGATTTCCTGTCTGAGGGATTGTGCATATAAGAGATCCCTTGCTACTACTGGAAAAATGTAGCGGTTTTCTGCTCTAAGACTATATGAGAAATTTACCAAATGTTGGACATCCAATAGCCGATGATTAAAAAATCAACGTCTTGTAGTGTTGTCGTAAAACAAAACAAACTTTTTTATATATCTTACTGCAGAAGAGAATGTACATGTGTACATGTATAACCTTCATAGAGGCAGCCCTCATATAAACATCAATGGGTGCATCGTACACCAGTCACGGTCTTGTAAAACTATCCGTTTGATTCTGTTTTGTACGGAGAGACACATATATTGTTATTTGTCCGTGACTCTCTTGAGTCCATCCATCCATCCACCCCTACATCAATCCAATAGTCAATATATATACAAAAACGATTGCATGGATAATCCGTGAACCACAACACCAAAACACAACATATTGCATGCATAGCATGAAAAACGTAATTTGAATGGGATTATCATGCTGAATGGGGGTATAAAAGATGGTCTCTGGAAAGCCACTTTCATTTATGAAGTAGTCTTTGAGAGAACGTTAAACAAGTAATGGCAAGGTTGACGCTTCAAGTCGGCATTTCGAGTACAGTCATCGCACAGCGGTTTGGATGCCACCATTCAACAAGCACTAGACTCCACAGACAGGAACCACTAGGGACCGTCCACGCCCAGGCCAACGACGTGTTACAACACCACGACAAGATTGCCATATTGTTCGCCTCCATATTCGTGATCGAACGCTGCCAGCTGCCAGGACTGCACCAACTGTTCAAGGTCGACGAGGGGTTATTGGCACTGAGCGTCGCCGTCTTCACTCTTCTGGGTTGCGTGCTCATTGTTGGACCTATCCTGACTGATCGACATCGAAATGAGCGCCGACGTTTGGCAGGAAGGTATCGACATCGGAGATTACAACGTTGGCATGGTGTGCTATTCTCTGACGAATCCCGTTTCCATTTAACAAATGCTGATGGTCGGTTGCGGCATAGGCGTGGAGAACGTTACCACAATGACTGCCTTGTCCAGATGGATCGACGAGGTGGAGGGAGTATCATGGTGTGGGGCGGGATCAGTTATCATCACCGAACAACACTCCATGTTTGCCGTGACAGAATGAATGGCATTTACTACCGGGATAACGTCTTGCAAAATCATGTCATTCCCTTCTTTCATCAGCATCGGGATATGCGCACATTTCAGCAAGACAACGCCAGAGCGCGCACAGCACGTGTTACAACACAGTATCTAGCGAACAATAATGTCCCTTTGCCTGAATGGCCAACACTGTCTCCTGATTTATCGCTAATAAGGCATCTTTGGGATTACCTTGGTCAACGCATCTCACGTCGTCCACATATGTATTGTGACCCCATGCGTCTTTCATACGTAGATTAATTAAAACTAATCAATTATGCATCGTTTTTGTTTGTTGTCATTATCAACCATCCATCTATTGCTGTTCACAAAAAAAACATTTATTGCTCAAGTATTCTTTTCGAAATCCAAACATTTCTTGGTGGTGCGTTTTCAATGCTGGTAACCTAAACATTACAACAATATATCAGGCAGATGGTAACCCACCACCAACATAATAAATGCAACAGAGCCGAGAGTGTCGATTAGGCGACCGTTTGGGGTGATATTTATTAAAATCAAGACATAAATTGTAGCTCAAGTGTGAACATATTAATGTTAACTAAATACTGTTTAAATATAGCACTAACTTGCATTCATAGTGGCATTTTAATATTTTATGTGCGTGTGTATGCTTAAAATATACGAAATTTAAATAGCTGAAATGGTTTTGGGGCTGAATGCGCCGCATGCGGCGATCATTTAAGCCCATTAACTTTTTTAATGTCGACGCATAGCCCCAAATGAAATGTAACATAGGCAGGAATTACACCGCAGATTAAGACTGGTGTACGTCAAAATGTACAATGTAATATATTAACAAGAATACTCCCAAAGAATAATTTTTCATTAACTGACCCGATAACATGATGCTATGTTTATCCCCCGTATTACATGGTGGTTATAATTAGAACACTCAACACTATGTGCCCAAGTGGAACGTAACTTTTAAAACAAACCTCATATGCTACGGCCTTTGATATACCAGTCGTGGTGCACTGGCTGGAAGGAGAAATAGTCCAATGGGCCCACCGACGGGGATCGATCCTAGACCGCCCGCGCATCGACCGAGCGTTTTACCACCGGGCTACAGCTAATGGAAAGTGTTCTGCAAATACAGGTGAAAGGACACGGGACTCTAACACAGACGATTTCTAATTGTTAAGCTGTCAGGCGGATCCTAATCGCAACTGTTCGTTAAATGACTCGTACCGCTTTCACATTCATACTCCCGTCAAGTACAAGTCTGTCAATGCTATTAAAAGCTGCTCTCTGTTGAAACAAATAATCGTATATACCATCTACCAGGACCTTGTATTGCAGTGTCTTGATGACGATGGTGATTTTGGAATGTTTGCCAAGCTTCAAAGGAAAAACACATTTGTGTACAATTCTTCACTTCCCCATGCACCAGCTACTAGATGATATTGAAGACGTCGCTTTCTTTCCGAATCTGCCTTGACGGACGTTCCAATTATCTCTAGAAGGGAATTCGTGTTTAGAGAACACGGAACAGGAACCGTAAAGGGTGCACGTAGGTCTATAACAAGGTTGTGCCAGACATTTTGGAAACAAGAATGGTTCCACAGTTCCCAGGATCCATTGGTCTGACACTTTATAAGATGATGTCCACCACAGATCAGGTAGTCAGAATTACATATATCCTGAGCATGATTCCCCATTACCGATTCAAAATGCTCCACAGTAACATTGCCTTGGAGTTTGAGTCTGAGGAAGTTTCTTCTGTCAATCCAACACATTGTTTCATTTTGGCAAAACAGTTGTTCACACGATCCTGAAATAACATCTGACCACGTTGTTCGATCTCGAACAATTTGTTTGTCTTCCACCCTGTACCGTTCCCAAAACGTTATTCCTAGCAGACGACATTCGAGAGTTCGACGACCAAAATTGATCGACTCACAACGAGAATTCATCTTGCGGCTGACGGCACACGAGAACTGAGATGAGAATGGCAATGACCCTAGGACATCTGTGTCTTGTTTTTGAGGTTCTTCTCCACTTGTTGTGTTTGCCTGTGAACCAGATGATAGATTTGACAGCTGGTCTGTACTGACTTGATCAGCAGATCAACGGAAACAGAATGAATGATTCAGAAGCAGTTTCTCGTATTATCCATCATCTACAAAATATGATTGAAATAACACCCACAAGTGCAGAATTCACTCAATGATGCATAGTACAGAGAGAGAGAGAGAGAGAGAGAGAGAGAGAGAGAGAGAGAGAGAGAGAGAGAGAGAGAGAGAGAGAGAGAGAGAGAGAGAGAGAGAGAGAGAGAGACAAGTAGACAAAATATGAGTAATGCAATCATACATGTTGACGTATGTGTATATGACAACTGTGACTAAGTAATGTTGTTGTAAAGAGGTGTTTTCAGACATCGGTTGCACGTTTGTTCCTAAGTTGCACTGACGGCCTCTCTCATCCGTATATTATTTATGATGTAATGAAGAGGTCTTAATATAGGCATGGCCTGTTGGCCGATCCATGACCATTATAATTTGACAATAAATATATTTAAAACAAACTAAGAACAGAAAAAATCCGCTTATTGAGATATCAATTTGTATTCAGTTAATCAGCATTTTTTGTATGATTTTCTTTAAGAACGTTATGGTCGCTCGTTGTTTTATAGGTAATCGGAACCACACCTATTATTCTGTATTCACTGCATTTTACGCCTGTGTGTCTCTGTAGTTAAATTTTATATTAAAACATTATTTCTAAACATTGCAGTATAGACGTTTTTGTAGAATAAATGCAACTTTTGTTTGTGTAACGTGAATATACCATCGAACCAATTTCTTTATTAAATAGTTTGATATGAAGATAGATTTATGTGCGTGCGACACACACAGTCCTTGTATTATTGTCGTCGGAAGATGCCAGCAATTAAGGCGGGATGCATCCCTGTGGTAAAGCGTCCGCCTGATGTGCGGTTGGTCTAGGATTGATCCCCGTCGGTGGGCCCATTTGGCTATTTCTTGTCGCAGCCAGTGCGCCACGACTGGTACATCAAAGGCCGCGGTTTGTGCTATCCAGTCTATTGGATGGTGCATACAAAAAGATCCGTGACACTAATGGAACACACCGGCCTCGGTGGCGTCGTGGCAGGCTATCGGTCTACAGGCTGGTAGGTACTGGGTTCGGATCCCAGTCGAGGCATGGGATTTTTTAATCCAGATACAGACTCCAAACCCTGAGTGAGTGCTCCGCAAGGCTCAATGGGTAGGTGTAAACCACTTGCACCGACCAGTGATCCATAACTGGTTCAAAAAAGGCCATGGTTTGTGCTATCCTGCCTGTGGGAAGCGCAAATAAAAGATCCCTTGCTGCTAATCGGAAGAGTAGCCCATGTAATGGCGACAGCGGGTTTCCTCTCAAAATCTGTGTGGTTCTTAACCATATGTCTGACGCCATATAACCGTAAATAAAATGTGTTGAGTGCGTTGTTAAATAAAAGACTTCTTTCTTTCTTTCTAATGGAACACTGTAGCAGGTTTCCTCTCTAAGACCCCTGCGCGTCACATGATTACGTAATCGATTATTCAAATAAATGTCAAACCAAAGTAATAGCAAAAAGAATCCACGTTTTACAATTCTAGATATTGTCATGTCTAGCAACATCCTGCATATAAAATTATAGACCACGTGTTATATTAACCCTTCTTCTACAACATGTTAGAGCATGTGTAACAATAATACTGTTGTATATAACACTCTAGACCATGAGTACCAATAACTATTCTTCTGCAACACTCTAGACCATGTGTACCAATAGCCTTTCTTCCACAACACTTTTAAACATGTGTAACAATAACTATTCTTCTGTATCACTTTTGACCATGTGCAACAATAGCATTTCTTCTATAAAATTCTAGACCATGTTTAGCAGTAACTATTTTTCTATAACACTCAATACCATGTATAACACTAACCCTTATTCTGTAACACCCTAGTCCATGAGTAACAATAACGCTTCTTTTATAACACTTGACCATGCGTGACACTAATTATTATTATAACGCTCTAGACCATGTGCGACAATAATTATTATTCTGCAACACTCTAGACCATGTGTAACAATAACACGTCCTTAACAACAAAACAGACCATGTGTAACAAAGCTTATTTGGTAACACGTTTGACCATGTGTATCAATAACGTTTCTTCTATAATACTCCAGGAGTAGCTATGTTTCTATATCACTCTTGATAACGTCTAACAATAACGCTTGTTCTATAACCCTCTATGCCATGTGTTAGAATAACACTTTTTCTGTAACATTCTATACCATTTGTAACAATAACACTTCTTCTACAACACTCTAGACCACGTGTAACAAAAACATTTCTTCTATAACACTCTAGACCATGTGTAACAATAGCTTCTATAAATATCTAGACCATGTCTAGCAGTAACTATTTTTCTATAACACCCTAGATAATGTATCACAATAACGCTTCCTCTATAACACTCTAGACCATGTGTAACAATAACGCCATTTCTATAACATTGTAGACTATTATTGATATTACAAACATTTGGAGCGGGTTATCATGTGATGTATAGCAAATATGTTCTACATGTGTCGCTCCATCATTCATTCATTGATTTATTCATTAATTAGTTCGTTATTTCGTTCATTGATTCAGTAATTTATGCATTAATTTACTCCCATTCATTCATTTATCCATTCACATTCATTCGTTATTCGTTCATTCTAATTGTATTTTATTACTTTTATTCAGTGGAAGTTCAAACATGTTGCCCTGTATGTGTAAACATCGTTCCCTGTATATACACCGACACAGTGGCTATTAGTGGTTAGAGAGAGAGAGAGAGAGAGAGAGAGAGAGAGAGAGAGAGAGAGAGAGAGAGAGAGAGAGAGAGAGGAAGAGAGAGAGAGAGAGAGAGAGAGAGAGAGAGAGAGAGAGAGAGAGAGAGAGAGAGAGGGAGAGGGAGAGGGAGAGGGAGAGAGAGAGAGAGAGAGAGAGAGAGAGAGAGAGAGAGAGAGAGAGAGAGAGAGAGAGAGAGAGAGAGAGAGAAACAAACACGTTTTTGTGGTTTTACACCTTCCCCGTGCAGGTTCTAACAGACCAAAGCAATCCCTATTGCCGATAATGTTAATGTTTACTAATAAAACTGATATAAGCAGTGTATCAGCACACCTAAGAAGTACAGCAATAGCAAGTGTGGTACCTCGCATCTAATCTACCTGCACGAAAATGTGCAGTCACGTACCATTTAAGAGATTTAACTAATATTTTTATTAGCAACCGTCATTTTTGCTGAAAATTGCAGTTCCATTTCTTGACGTTGTAAATCTGTTAAGGGCAGTTTCACGGGAAAGGTTGCATAACGAGTCTCACTGGGACCCAAAAATGAACTTTGCAGCATTCTATAAAAAAAAAACATTTTTAAAAAGCAATACTACTAATGAAATGTTTTATTAAAAAATTGGACCTACAGCTGTTACGGTTTATAAAATAATCAGTGATATGATTACATGCACAGCATAAAAATATGAGGACACATAGGTACAGCATAATCATAAGCTTTTATGTGATACATTTCTAAAGATAAACTGAGGTGTGTTTTAAATAGGAAACTGTTAAGAGTAACTATGTTTTCATTAATAAGTTTTATGCTGAGTTTTGGTAATATTTTAGCAATATTCTTCTATTTAAAACTGATTTTAGTTAAACAGAAACCATTAAATACTAATTTTCAAACAGAATGTCTATAACTGAATTAGAAAAGAAATTTCAATATGTTTTTTAGAATACTAGTTAAAAATAATGTTGATTGTATTAGTATTAGCAGTAATATAAGATTTCAAACAATGCAGTGTGAAAATGGCAATTTCGTTTAGGAGGGGACTTTATTTTTACGTCCTGCAACTGTGGCAGAATAAAAGGCTCATATCCTTCAACCGTTAAAGATCCAAGACAGATGAAACAACTTTCTAAGCACTCCACTCCGACAGTCTGAGAGGACCTTGTCCGTGGCCATTTAAATGTTGATGTCACTTTACACTCATGAAGGAATTTCATACAAATATGATCACCTTCAAGCACTTTAAACTTGCATTGTCAGGGCTTCTAGGTTATGGGAGTCCCACTCCCATGGCTAGTGATATTCAATGTTGGGCTAGTAAATAACTACTATTGCCATGCCCGACGGCTAGTGAATTATTTCTGGTCAAATGTTGCAGTTAAGTCTATTTAGTAAATATGAATATCCTGCCCCCACCCCATCTCCCAATGTTAGTGTTTTTGAGCTCTATCTCCCTCTTATGTGTTATATCCGATTATTACTAGTATTTAGTAAAATTATATTAACTTAAAGTAAAGTAGGGCTAGTGATTTTTTTTATTGTGGCTAATACATTTTTAAAAATCACTGATCCCATTGCTAGTGGATTTTATAAAAATTCTAGAAGCCCTGATTTTGTATTGGTTATTCGTCCAATGTAATAACCCTCGTCATAGTAAACAGTATTCTTAAAAAAAACATCAGATTCTGTAATAATATAAACTGACCTGCATTAAGCAGCCACCTGTATTAAACAACCACCTGTGTTAAAAGGCCAAGTTGATACATGTCCTCCTTATGGTGAATGTTTAACACAGTTTGACTGTATTTATACGCATGGCAGAATAAAGAACCAAGATTGATCACTGCACAACTTTCCAAGTGACAGAATAATACACAAAGCTGACATCTCTCAGTCAAACCCACTAACACCTGCAGATTGTCAACAAATGTCTCAGACTTCCATACAAGTCACATGTACATAGCAACACCCAGACATGTCAATATCAAATCTGCTCAGCTTTAACATGTTGTAAAATGTCCTTTCCGGAACTTGAACATTGTGACATAAAATTACCACTGCATCAGTGAATTAATAGTTAATTTTAAATGAATTTAATTCATACATATAAGCATGTTGGGTTTTGGGTTGTTTTTTTAATTATCTCAATAATGCATCATATATCACAACCATTTTACAAAACATCTATCAAACAAACTTCATATATATTATGAAATTGGTATAGAATTGTATTTTGTATCCATTCAAGTAAAAAATATTAATAATGTAATGAAAGCACTTTGCAAAAAGATGTTTAAATATACATGTTAAAATTGTGTTTAGGAGGGGACATTTTGTTTAACATGCGAAATATTGTATATTTACAGAACTACAATCCACACAAACACAATAATTATACAAATTAGTTTTGTAGGCTATTATGCATGTACTATATGATTAAAGTTTTGTAACCTGCCTGTATATATTTATTTGACCCATGTTTAGGAGGGGACATTTTTTAACGGACATTTTTAGGCTCTATGTTACAATAAATATCTCAAAGTAAATAACAAAGTTACATCGATTTTTGTTCTTGTCACAACTGTAGGTGTCTATTGTGATTATAGTAATACAAAAATAATTGTTGTAAAATGTTATTTGAATTATTTATAGGTCAATGCTCATAACAGGACATCTTCAAAGAATGAATGAATGTTTAACGACACGCCAGCACGAAAAATACATCGGCTATTGGGTGTCGGACATCTTCGAAACAAATTTAACGGAAAACAGGGTTAGTTCTTTAAAATACTGTAAACTTATAACACAACATCCAGTTTTGATATGGTTGATACATTTTTTTTTATCAATAGTCTAGTATTCAAATAAATAAAAATAAAAGTATCTATTTCACATTACATTATTATTAAAATAGTAATGGAATAACGCATAAATGCAAATGAGACTCGTAAATGTGTTATTTTGATATATAAATATTCACTACTTGATGAAAAATCAAGTTATTGCAATACAATTTGGTTTGTAGGTTGCAATACCATCCACACAGGTACGTAGAATAGAGCTTTAAATTTTAAAGTTATGAAAATTTTATCCAATCAACGACCAGTGCAACCTTTCTCGTGAAACTGCCCTTAACAAGTATGTTTACAAACTAATAGTAGTGTATTTACTTGGCACAGATAAACAGTGAATGCTTGACCTCACTTTCAAACGACTTTGAAAATGGACGACTGAGAAGAACAAAGTTTAAATCCGATCGATCAAGACTAAACAAAGGAAACTTTAACCGCCACCCCAACTCCCAGTTACAAATAATGAACATTCTAAATGCTATTTTAGCCATGTCCGTAATGATATGGGTTGTCATGCCACGAGCTGAACAGTTCAGGCCCTTGTAAGGGCCCCTATGGACAACCTAGAGAGACAACTCAACGCCATCTAGGTTCCCTTAAAGAGCTACTCTCAGTAGGTAGCTCCCTTCTTTATTTTTTGGTGGACAGTTCAAAACTGCGCCTAAATTCCTACTAAAAAAATGTGCACTAATTCTCTTTGGCTTAATCCTACGAGACTTTTCAAATTCTATAACACCATACGACCCCCGCCTGTTACCGGCTCCGGTCGGACTGCTGGTGCTCCCTTGCACCTGCCAGTGCAGGCGGTTCCCCCCCCCCCCCCCCCTCCACCCCTCCCCACCCTTTTCCTCTCCTGGACGCAGGAGTCGGCCGAAGCCGGCACCTGTGCCTAGGATAAGCGTGCGCTGCAACATATTGTTCTGAATGTGCACATTAAACACTCTGACCTGACCTCTGACCTCTAATAATACCTGACTAATATCAATCCAATAGGAATATTTTGCCACCGCTTGTGCTGATAAGGAATATTACTTCCCGGTCAATACTTTGCAATAGGGATCCGTAACTAATATGGCGAAACTACAAGTCACAAAATGTATTTGTTTCTTTATTATTATACATTTCATACAATCTTTTCGAGAATCGCAAGGTAAGTCGTATATATATTTGAGGGTGTTTTTTTTATATATAAACATCAATAGGAATAGAACTGTTAATACAACGTCCATAATTATTTTGTCTAAATAATGTGCGAAGTGTATACTACTACTACTACTACTACTATTGCTACTACTACCATGGGCGTATCAACCCCTCCAGCCCCCCCCCCCCCCCTAAATCAAAGAGTCCCCATACGCCCATGACTACTACTACTACAACAACAACAACAACAACAACAACAACAACAACAACAACAACTACTACTACTACTACTACTACTACTACTACTACTACTACTACTACTACTACTACTACTAATTATTATTATTATTATTATTATTATTATTAATTTCGCAGATTATTTAAACAAAATAATGATGTATTCTATTCCTATTTAATAATGGCAAACTAAGTTAACTTATTACATCACATTACATTAAATTGCATTACTGTTTTGCATAATAATATTTATCATTATCACGTTATCACTATTAATATAATTATCATCATCATCATCATTAATAATAGTAGTAGTAGTAATATTAGTATCACCATAATCATCATCATCATCATCATATTATTATTATTATTATTATTATTATTTTTATTATTATTATTATTATTATTATTATTATACGGACAGAATACAACCTGACAGATCAATAGTTCGTTTATGTGTTGCTGATCTCTTGCAGCCATGTCATCTAGGTTTTTTACGAGTCTACAAAATGAGTTCTAACGTTGTTCTTTCAAGATGCACTCCCTCCCCCTCCCTTCATATATCAGTCCGTTTCGTACATCCCCGGGACGTTAATGAACTATTTTGGCCAGCATGGGTGGGATTTTGCCCAGTGGTAAAGCGCTCGCCTAAAGCCCGTTCGTTTTAGGATCGACTCCTGTCGGTGGGCCCATTGGGCTATTTCTCGTTCCAGCCAGTGCACCACAACTGGTATATCAAAGACCTTGGTTTGTGCTATCCAGTTTGTCGGATGGTGCATGCAAAAGATGTCAGAATCACCAAATGCTTAAAATCCATTAGCCGATGATTAACAAAATAATGTGCTGTAGTGGAGTCATTAAATTTAAGCAAAACAAACGTTTAAGTTGTTTTTAAAGATAGCCCATGAAGTGGTTTCCTCTCTCAATAGCTGTGTAGTCTGTAACCATATGTTCGACGCCATATAACCGAAAATAAAATGTGTTGAGTGCGTCGTTAAATAAAACATTTCCTTCCTCATTCCTCTAAGACTAACTACATGTCAGAATTTCCAAATGTTCGACATTGAATAGCTGTGATATCTGCTGCCCTGTCTGTGGAATGGTGCATGGAAAATCTGTCAGAATTACCCAACGTTTGCAATCCAGTAGCCGATGATCAATGTGATCTAGTGGTGTCATTAAGCGAAACAAACTTTAAACGTTTTTTCTTAAGATTCCTTGCTACTAATGGAAGAAATGTATCGGTTTCCTCTCTAAGACTATATTACAAAATGTTCGACATCCATTAGCCGATGGTTAATGAAATTCATTGTGCTCTAGTGTTGTCGTTAAACAAAACAAATGGGAGGGTGGGGGCAGGTTGATTATTAAGCGAATGAAAATGTCCGAATCCGGATAACAATATGTATTCCTATTAGCGCTACTGAAAAACTGTTATTATATAGTTTTCGTGGATAACAATAAATATTGTGGTAAAATGATGGGCATACATGGTGAAAAGGTTTCAGGCACGCTTATTTTTCCTGAGTATCTATATTTTTTGCCCTAATTTGAAGATTTGACCAGTTCTGGGGGGGGGGGGGGGGGGGGGTTGGTGGCAGTTGGTCCCTCTATCCTCCTGTCTCGTACGCTTAAGGATCCCTCCTTTATTGAATATTTATATGTAATATTTTGGAAGGCAGATTCACACACATGAATCTTCACTAGCCAATATCAGTGTTGATCGTATTGTTCCCTAATGAGATTGACTGAGATACCAAGAAACGATCAGTAGAATGCTATTTATCCTCATAATAAATAGCTTGAGATTGCAGCGGTCAACCTGTCATACAATAAATTGACGTGTTCTAAGTTGTTTATTAAGTAAATACAGCAAGACAAGTCGCGTTCGTGTTGGGAGAAAGGTTCTGCATGGCACGTCATAAATAAAGTTGTTTTTATGTGGGAGCGACCGGCCTCGGTGGTGTCGTGGTTAAGCCATTGGACATAAGGCTGGTAGGTACAAACCGGTACCAGTTCCCACCCAGAGCGAGTTTTAACGACTCAGTGGGTAGGTGTAAGACCACCACACCCTCTTCTCACTCACTAACCACTAACTCACTGTCCTCGACAGACAGTCCAGATAGCTGAGGCGTGTGCTCAGGACAGCGTGTTTGAACATTAATTGGATAGAAGCTCTGAACCAAACCCCCTCTCCTCCTCCAAACCCATTCCTGTCCCGGACGGAGAGCCGGTGGAAGTCGACACCTCGCCCATGACAGGCGTGCGCAACAACAACTTGCTCTGAATGTGCACGCTAAATCATATGGCCATGATGTGGGAGCTCTGGTTTTCTTTGTGCGCGCGCACACACACACACACACACACACACACACACACACACACCACACACACACACACACACACACACATATATATATATATATATATATATATATATATATATTTCTTTTGTTTTGTCTCTCTCTCTCTCTCTCTCTCTCTCTCTCTCTCTCTCTCTCTCTCTCTCTCTCTCTCTCTCTCTCTCAATCCTTCTGTTTGTGTGTATGCCTGTCCTTTTTTTAGTAAAATCACTAATTCTAGATACAGGTTC
Source organism: Gigantopelta aegis (assembly GCF_016097555.1). NCBI lineage: Eukaryota > Metazoa > Mollusca > Gastropoda > Neomphalida > Peltospiridae > Gigantopelta > Gigantopelta aegis. The sequence continues at coordinate 13,704,701 of NC_054699.1, read as the reverse complement.
CCCATCAACAAATCACAAATTGTGCTTGTTGTGTAAAGGAGCACAGTTCTACTAAAACAGACAGTATATTTAAGTGACTATGTCCACTAGTTCCCCGGCTACCCTACAAGCTGAAGAGAAAGGAATTGAGAAAACTTCCTTAAAGCATCCGATACGGGTAGACTATTGGTAGAACTTAACTCTTTGTGGTGTTGTTACAAAAACACTAATGAAGATAATTAACTTATATGTTATATAATGCTTCTGTTTTCTCGTTCAATTTCAGGAAGATATCAGTGTCACTGTGCTGAAGAATGTACAGGAAATATCGATGAGTACGAGTGTACCGCGTGTGAAAATGGCTATTACGGACGTTTTTGTCAAAATGGTAACGGATAGACTAATTTTTAAACTTTTATTTTTGAGAACTAAATTTCCATAATGCCATGGATCAGATGTGATTTTGCTTCCAAGATTTTCTCTTTCTTCTCTTATAAGTAGTTTGACATATCTCAATGGTGAAGCACTCGTTTGATGCGTGATCAGTCTAGGATCGATCCCCACCGGAGCGCTCATTAACCTCTTTTCTTTTCGCAGTCAATGGTGATCAGCTTAGGATCGATCCCCGCCGAAGGGCCCACTGGCCTATTTCTTTTCGCAGTTTTATGCACAACAATTGGTGTAACAAAAGCCGTGGTATGCACTATCTTGTCTGTGGGATGGTGCATATAACAATCCTTTATTGCTAATAAAAAGTGGAGTGGCGGTAATGGGTTTCCTATCTCATTATATGTGTGGTCTTTGCCACATGGCCGATGCCACACAGTCGTATATAAACATATGTTGAGTGATTTGTTCAATGAAGTATTTCTTTCTTCCCCGCCGGCGGGCCCATTGGGCTATTTCTCGTTCCAGCCACTTCACCACGACTGGTATATCAAAGGCCGTTGTATGTGGTATCCTGTCCGTGGGATGGTGCACATGTCAGATCCCTTGCTACTTACTAATGGAACACATGTAGCGGGTTTCCTGTCGAAGAATGTATGTCAAAATTAACCAATGTTTGACACCGATGATTTAGGAAATAACCATATGGAGGTTTTAGATTTGCGCGTGTTATTGTCTGTTTGATCCTGCAAATGTCATTTTTGACCGAAGGCGTTAGCCTGAGGTTACAAATGAAATATTTGCGGGTATCAAATAGACAGTAACACCCACAAAAACTCCATATGGTTATATCCATTGTAAACAGAATTGTTTTTCTACGGAACTAACTGTATATTATTTCTTGAACAAAAAGTACCTGGCTACAATCTAACTGCAGACCCATGAACCGTCAACATAGCCTGTTCCTGTTGCTAAATACGTCACTTTTAATGACGTCATTAGCTTCCCGGGTGTTATTTTTATTTGATCCCGGAAAGAGAATGTAATTAACCATTCACATTACAGAACACACTCGCTATAAGTTTAGAATAATAAATCAATGTGATCTAGTGGTGTCATTAAACACAACGCACTTTTAAACTGTTATTCCTCTTATGAAACCCACAACTTCATAGATTTGTTTAATACACTGTCACATCGCGACCACATATAAATAAATTATTCATGATTTGCTAGCAGCATGTAAATAGTTTCGTGTAATTGCAATAACACTGTATTTTATACATATTCAGAAAACGTGGCTCTAAACGGAACAGCTCAGCAGTCGGCAACTTGTCCTATTTTTGAAGGCGAAGCTTGGTTAGCTGTGGACGGCGACACTCGAACAGATTTGGTTGATCGTCCTCCTTTCCACTGCACTTGCTCACAAGGCGATCCGCGATTCTGGGAAGTTGACTTGGGTAGAATGTACCAGCTTAAAAGAGTAAAAATATACCAAAGGAACAAGTGTAAGTGTTGCAAATACATTAGTCAGAATGAATGAAACATTCCGCTGTGATTTCAACCACAAGAGTAGTTTGTCGTGTGACTGAATTAGAAAATATGCGGCTGCAGCTGCTGCCGGTGCTGTACTAAAACCACTACCACAACTTTAAACAAAATAGAAAAAACAATATATTGAAACACCGCATTTTAAATACGTAAATGGTTTATTTTACATACCGACACTTAGACATGTAGAGAACACACACGCACACGCACCCGCCCCCCCCCCCCCCCCCGCCCCCGCGAGAATTGGAGTTCTGCCCAAAAACGTATAATGTTTTTTATTTCCTATTATAAGTATTTTAACGTTTACCCTAAATGCTAGTTTATTTGCAACCATTATTGGTAGCCAGCACTCTGATATTATTTGGCTCGTCTCTGTAGAAGCTCAAATATTAATTTCAGCGTTCGGAAATTTCCGTAAATATTTTTTGGCCTTAAAATTAAAATGGTACATGTGTTACACGAATGATATTACAAGGAGTGATTATGGGTATATTCAATTGACAACCAGTCTATCATGTAAGTAATTGTGGCGCGCTATTTTGTCGACTTAAAACTACGACTATCATGGGACGACCTGAGCAAAGAGAGCGAAGTAAAACAAACGTGCATCCTAGAGCTGCCAAACGATGGACGCTTTTCTTACGAAAAAGAAAAAATGTATAATACAACTGGTCAATAAATTAAATACGTTTACCAGGCCTCACGCGAGGTCAGGACCCATATTCACAAAACATCATAAGCCTAGTTTTACACGTAAACGTAAATCTACGACTAAAGAGCTATTCGCGAAACAACAAAAACGTAAGTTACGTGTAAAGTTGGACGTAAATATAAGAGTGCCTCCGGTTACAACTAACATGGGGGGGGGGTTCGATGGGTTCGACCCAACCCCCCCCCCCCCCCGAAATCGCTTTTTTTTATAATTTAATATATCTGACATTGATATCTGACATTATTATATTTACTCAACATAGAAATATATGCCCAATATCTCTGCAATCTATTTTGGAACCCCCCGTTTCAAAATCCTATGTATTGGAACCCCCCTTTTCAAACACCGTCATTTTCCACCTTGTCAAATTCATTATTATACAAAATATGCCATAACAGCTGACTTGGGATAGGAATTGTTACATTTTTAAAGAATACTCTGAACTAGACGGTGTTTATATACGATGTGACTATATATACGAAGGCCGTGTCTATAGCCTCCACTAACGAGGGCTGGCTATATTCACAGCAAAAATGTATATAGGCGGTAAATAAGTACATGTATTTGATTGATCCATATTACCGAACCATCTGGAACAGGAGGAATACATACGAAGTACTGTACGAACAGCGCATTTTCTGAACAGGGGACGGGGTAGGGGAGTATATGAATTTAGCGGACCCTTTTGTGTACGTTTTCCATATGATGATGATGATGATGATGAAATAAATAAATAAATAAATAAAAATAACAATTACAAATTATCAGTGGCTGAGGTAGATTAACTTAAAAAGAAACTAACTACGGACAGTACACAAACTAACAACAGAGCTTGAATTTAATAACTTTGAGACTGCTTACGTAAAAAAAAATTAAAAGTTAATTTTACCGTAAATAAATATGACTAAAAGGTTATTTTGCTGTATTTAGTCACATTTCAAATGCTCAAAATTGTAAGGGCCAATAAAACTCAAAATATTTTTTTATATAGGCTACTAGTAAAGCTTAGACCACTCCCGGGTCCCCCTCTAAATTTATGTAACGTTTCTGTAACAACCGCCCCCACCCACCCCACCCCATCGCGACGTGATTTTACCAACATTATAATACAAAATTATTATTACTATTACTACTACTACTACTACTACTATTATTATTATTATTAGCCTACTACTACCTGTTTGGGGTGGAGGGGCGTTGTTTTATCTGGAGGAGTTTTGGCTATAAAAATGCTAGATTAACGTGCGCACACGCACAAATGGCAGGCTACTACTACTACTACTACTACTACTACTACTACTACTACTACTACTACTACTACTATTATTATTATTAGCCTACTACTACCTGTTTGGGGTGGAGGGGCGGTGTTTTATCTGGAGGAGTTTTGGCTATAAAAATGCTAGATTAACGTGCGCACACGCACAAACGGCAGGCTGAACTTGTCCTTGCACGTAGAACTGGATTCAACTGGGTTAAGTAATAATTAGCCAACCTTTGGACGACAAAACATGCAACAGTACACTGTGTTTTTTTTACGCTATACATTAAAACCGAAATGCCACTTTGCGAACCAGTCAAAATAATTTGCACACGCGCCTAATAATAATAATAATAATAATAATAATAATAATGGTGAGTTCATGTTCCGACTGTTTATTATTTAGCACTATCAAACAGCTATATATAGGGTTGCAAACGAACCACTACGCGTTTTACATGGATTACAATTAACGAATATTAAAGTACAAAATAGAAATGTATTGTTTCACTGTGTAATTAGTTCTGTTCTCGCCCCTTGCTTCTGCCAAATCTGTCAATGATCGTATCCATATTTTGAGCGATGGTGATATTGGAGTACGATCGCTCTATGTTATGAGTGCGACACTGCTCAGTCGTACTTGGCTCACAGTCGAGCGTAGGTAGGTTTTCACAACGTGTCACACATTTAATGTATTTAGAGTTTACTGCTGCTCTTGAAGCCTTATCAAAAACTTGATATATATAAATATATATATATATATATATATATATATATATATATATATATATATATATATATATATATATATAGAAAAAGAAAAGGAATACAAAAAAGAAAGAAAATAAGACAAAACGCACGATTACATTACATTTCTCTAATTAGTAAATAAGCTTTGGACTACAAACTGTAGAATATCGAACTCTATTTTATTTTATATTTTAAGACAATTCTGCGTGTATAATATATACCATAGTATGTTTAGAAACAGTTAACGCAATTTTGAATGCAATTATCCGCATCTAGAGATCACTTTACACAATAAAATTGATGGGGTTTTGGTTGTTGTTTTTTTTTTTTTTTTTTTTTTTCCAAAACAGTTTTACTTTTCTTCTTACATCGAACCAAACTGAAATTATTGACAAAAAACACCCCATTATTATAGAATAATGGGACGAACTATAGCTGTTTGTTTCTTTCAGATCAGTCGAGACTCGGTGGATTCCACATTGAGATTGACGGGCACGAGTGCTATCGGTGGCAAAATGCATCTACCCCCCCCCCCCCCCCCCCCCCCCAACTATCTTTGAAGTAAACTGTAACCACCGTGGTCGACAAATTACTTTCAGATTACCTAACCAGTATTGGCTTACTTTGTGTGAAATTCAAGTGTTTGGTAAGGTTGGGGTTTTTAAAACTGAATATCATTGTATAATACCATGAACACTTTAAATATTAACTTAATGATAAACCAGTCATGAGTGATATTTAAAATCAATTGCGTAAAATCTGGGAAAACAGAACAAATGTATATTAAATGATAAACTAACTGTTACACGATTTAAGTCTTCTGTAAACGATATTTCTGTGATATCAAGAACATATATATATATATATATATATATATATATATATATATATATATATATATATATATATATATGTATGTATATATATATATATATATATATATATATATATGTATATATATATATATATATATATATATATATGTATATATATATATATATATATATATATATATACATACATATATATATATATATATATATATATATATATATATATATATATATATATATATATATATATACTCTTCAAAAGAAGAAACGCAAAACCACATTGTCGTAACATTTGGAGAATTGATTTTAATTATTGAATGGTGAGTCCGATAATTACCAAATGTTGCAGGATTGTTCACAATTCACTCTAGTCCATTGTGAGTAAGTGATAGGACACATCACCAAGGTCAAGGTCATCTGGAGTCAATACCGGGTGTGGCCTCCGCGTGTGTTGACAACTGCCTGGCACCGCCTGCCCATTGAAGCAACCAGAGTACGGATGACGTCCCGGGGGATGGTGGCCCACTCGGCCTGCAAGGCTGCTGCCAGCTCGGGCAGGGTCTGGGGCTGTGGTTGTCGCTGTCGGAGGCGTCGGTCCAACTCGTCCCATAGATGCTCAATTGGGTTCAAATCCGGTGATATCGATGGCCAAGGAAGGACATTAATGTTGTTGTTCTGTAGGAAAGCCGTTGTGAGACGTGCTGTGTGAGGCCTGGCGTTGTCATGTTGGAACACTGCGTTGGCGTTGGCCATAACTGGAACGATGTGTGGCCGGAGGATCTGGTCAATGTAGCCCTGTGCATTCAGGTTGCCCTGCACGTGGACCAGGTCAGTTCTGCCAGTGTGTGAGATGGCTGCCCACACCATGACACTACCCCCGCCGAATCTGTCCACTTCCTGCACGCAGTTTGCCGCATAACGTTCACCACGACGCCTATACACGCGACATCTTCCATCATGACGTCGGAGCAGAAATCGGGACTCGTCACTGAACCACACCTGTCTCCATCGCAGTTGAGGCCATTGTCGATGAATCTGGCACCACTGCAGTCGGAGTCGACGGTGTTGTGGTGTTAAGATGACACCTCGAACTGGACGTCTGGCACGAATTCCTACCTCACGTAGGCGGTTCCGTACGGTCTGGTCGGATATCCTGCGCAAACCTGGTATTGCTGCGGCTGTGGAGGTGGCAGTAGTCAATCGTTCCAAGAGGTGGCGTACCCGGATGTAGCGGTCCTGCCCGGGGGTAGTGACCCGTGGTCGACCGGATCTAGGGAGGTCACGTGTTGATCCATGTTGCTGGTAACGGTCCCACAGTCTGGAGATGGTGCTTGGGGACACATGGAATGCCCTGGCAACGGCCGTTCTGGATTCGCCTGCGTCTAGTCGGCCGATGGCATTGTTTCTCTGCGGTTCACTGAGACGTGGCATGTCCTGGATTGTCAACTGTCGGCCAGATACAGAGGCCAGGCAAGCGAACACCCTGCACTTTTATACTGTCGGTGTTCATGTTGCACGTGCAGACAACGCACGTGCAGTGGTGACATGGTTTGCACGTGGCTGCGTTTTTGCGAATATTCACATTTTGGAACTTTATTGTACAGTAGCTGCGTTTTATCGAATGTAACCGTGGGAATGTGTTTGGGACATGCAATGACCTTATATTCACAAAGCATGAACCGGTAGGAAACATAAAATCGGAGTTATAACCCATTTGTACCCTTTTGCGTTTCTTTTTTTGAAGAGTATATATACATATATATATATATATATATATATATATATATATATATATATATATATTTATATATATATTTATATTTATATATATTCATACACACTTGTTACTGAGGTTCTCGTTTCACAAGTCTATACTCTTTGTACAATTCACTAAACATAATACCACACAATATAATAGAATTAATGTTTAACAACACACCAGCATGACAAATATATAGGCTATTGGGTGTCAAACTATGGTAAGTGCCAAAAAAAAAAGTGATAATCAACATCAGTATAAAAATTCAGTATAAAGAACTGTGCACAAAATTCAAATATCACAGATAGATGAAATTAAAATCTACAATAAAAGTCAGTACCTCAAAGAAATTGCAATAACAGTTCTTGATGGAATCGAAAGGATTCTATCACATTTCTTTGACCAAAAATATATTTTCTAGTTTCTTTTAGACGACTACAATCCACCAAAATGTGGCGTTTCCACGGATCAGAATCCATGAAATACAAATGTGCCAAACTGCATGGAATTTCTAAGGATCTTGCGAAAGAAAACTTTTGTTTTCACTCTGGGCTTACACTTGGCAATGCACAGTAGCTCATTTAATATCCTTTATGTAACAAATGTTTAAAATACTAAACTACATGAACATGCAAGTGCATGCACTAAACGTAATATTACTGACACAAATGATGAATTGATATTATGTGTAAGTTTTGATATTTTATTTTGAAACGTTAGTGTCTCCGATCTGAAAATTATTTAACTGACATTGTAATATGAACGTGGTTACCCAGAGGGAAGGTAAGGTACATGTAGTGGCCTTATACCTACCCATTTACCCATTAAAAGTCATATATGCTATGTGTTGCTCATGCTTTATTACAACAGTGTGTACCGATTTCTGGTATGGTGAAGACTGTGACAATACTGTAGAGATGAGACTGAAGTATGTGACAAGATGACAGGGAATTGTACAGCTTGTCCTGATGGGTGGACGGGAAACGCTTGTGACAGTAAGTGAAATTAAGCTTTAAAATTATATATGTATAATTATAGGTGTTTATGACAAGTTCGGTGCTTTATTTGAAGCATAAGAAACAGAAGCTGTGGAAGTATTACTTTCAAATCTGAACGGATAATCATGTATGCAGAATGTTATTCTATTCGGTTGTATTTTCCAGCTTGCAGTGATGGCTATTGGGGTACATCCTGTGAGAAGTGTGGACATTGTGAGACTGGAGACAGCTGTAATAAAACTACAGGAAATTGTCAGCAGTGTCAGACTCGATGGGCGCTACCATTATGTACTAGTAGGTTTAATGTTTTTCCCTGGTGACCAGAGAAATAGAACATAAAATTCATGTTTATTAGATCAACAGAATTAGCGGCATATACACATACACATATAAAGCAAAATAGATAGGGTTTTTTTAATTATCAGAACCCAGATGCATTACTATTTAATACGAGACATTTCCAAACTAGTGTTATTGTTCAGCTTTGAAATAATTAATATGTAGAAAGATATTGTAAATAACAGCTTAAACTAAATATGAGATATGATGACACGTTACACCTTCCGATCAACGTCCTCATATAAGCAACTGCAATTTGTCTTAAACATATTTTGATTTAGTAAAATAGTTTAGGAGTGGCAGTCTTTTGTTTTGGTGGTGCACCAAGTATGCAATCTGCAGTAAAGGGTTAGGATTAAACTGGAAACCCAGTTAACCGTAGTTACGAATGTGTGCTATCAAAACAGCATATGAAACGTTTAGTAAAATAATATAATATAATGCACTTTTATACGATACATTTCCAAACAGAGTGTATGATTCAGTTTTAAACTTATTAAGAATATATTGAAAATAACAGCTTGAAATAAATGTGAAACATGAAGACGCCTTACTCCTTCCGACCAATATCCTTAAATAATTAATAGGAATTTTAATCTAATGTGAACGACAAAAACGTAATACATGACCAGGGCCGTATCTTTGCACAATGCAGAATCAAATAGGCATTCATTAAGGAAATTGATTCTATGAATCTCTATTGCGTGCCTCATCTAAAATGTTCCTGCAACCAAAGAACCTCTGCTGAGCATTCTACCGATATAATACGTCGAAATCAAGATAGTAAGCCGAGAGGTCGATATCTCATCAGAACAACAAAAACATTATACGAGATCAGGGCCGTATCTCTGCACAATGCAGAGTCAAATGGACATTCATTTTGGAAATTGGTTCTATGAATCTATATTTAGAGCCTGATCTAAAATATATTTTATTTCAGCTTGTATTAATCACTACTGGGGTACATCTTGTGGGAAGTGTGGGCATTGTGAGACTGGTGATATCTGTAATACAACTACAGGACATTGTCAGCAGTGTCAAACTGGATGGGAGCTACCAAGATGCACAAGTAGGTATTATACGGAAGCTAAGATTTGTAATGTGTCATCACCTTAAAGACAGGTAGCAGTATTTTACTCAAACAAACAATACTGTGACAGTTATTATAAAGGTATTATTATAGTATTCTGTCTGATGGCGAATGCATATTTATCAATTCATTCAAATAAGAAGTATACTGGGGTACCACGATATTGCGGTACTTAACTATTTGGAAGCAATAAAGAAAAGTACTAACATATATGAAGGTAAATATATTTGGGTTGCAATTTTTGCTATATCTGCATCACGTGCATGACATTGTGTCGAAATAAATGCAGTGCTAACATTAAAACAGTTGATGGAAGTACACCATAGCAATGGCTTCCGTTCAAGGGAGGTTACCACGATATCGCGGCAGATCGCAAACGTTACAATACGGTGGACCGCACGGGTAAAAAAAATGGCTCTTTTTGTACACATATTTGTAGTAATGTCTATTAAACAAACTTCAACACAGGAACGAAGAAAGGTCAACTTAAAACGTTTCGTTTTTCAATTGTAGTAAAACATTTACATTTTCCAATGAAAAAGTCGGTAATAATAATTATTATTCTTCTGCAAGACAGTGTGGGCATTTTTTAAATTGTTCATCATATTAGTAAGATTCATCAGTTATATAATCAATATTTATCGAATGTAATCAAGAATAGAACATATTAAGTTATGTGTTTTGTTTAAATTGCCAATAAATATAGGCATCGCCCTTAAATATTTCCATACTTTTCTAGAGGTCGTGCTTTATAAATATAGTAACACTGTGATCGTGTATAGCCTCATTTTGATTGCCAACGACCAGACGCCAATTGGATATCTGTCAGAGCAGAATTGTATGCGTGTATGTTAAGTACTGGGGCTATTTATAAGCATGGGGGGTGTCAGTAAAATCACACTCTGTTATTTTATGACCAAATAGTAAAGCTATGAATACTTGCCCAAAATTTTGACATTTCTTCAAATTTGTTAACGGGCAAAACAATGTGTTGTCTGTAATCACATTTCTAATAATAAACGTGCTACCAGGGGGCGTTGCGCGTGCTAAACCGCAAAAACGTAAATGCTGCGATATCGTGGAACCCGCGATATCGTGAGCAAGGAGTATACACATACCTTCCTTCAAACCAAATTATGTTAAGTCATTTTGTTGATATAATAATTCAAGCAATTTTCAAGAAAGGCAATCGTACGGCAACTGATTAATTTTAACATTTATAGCAGCGTTAAAAAAATACCAAATGCGACAATATTTGAGGCTTTCGTACTCAAATCAGATAACATATATTCATGAAAGTATTGTTCGTTTCCAATTAGTTTAAGGAGATCAGTGGAGTCGCCAACTCCTTTCCGTTTTGATCGTCCGTCTGAGCTGTGGGAACCATATTCGCGTACAATTTCCTCATAGCCAAATCTTCAATCAAAAATTTGGGAATGGATTATTTATTCTTGTGTCAAATATCAGCCATCAATCTAATCCTACTGATCGGTGCGATATTTTCATTGGTTTTTGAGGTTTTGGGTTGGATCTATCTTTCTTTTTTTTTTTCTTTTTTTTTTGTGACACAATACATAACGATACATTACGTCTTTTATATGTAACATCCCACAGACAGGATAGCATATACCACAGTCTTTGGTATACAAGTCGGGGTGCACTGGATAGTGTAAGAAATAGCCCAATGGGTCAAACAACGGAGATCGATCCTAAAGCGACCATGGGGTTGGTCTGGGATCGATCCTCGTCGGTAGGCCCATTAGCGTATTTGTCGTTCCAGCCAGTGCACCACGACTGGCATATCAAAGGCCGTGGTATGTACTATATTGTCTGTGGAATTGTGCATATGAAAGATCCCTTGCTGTTAATCGAAAAGAATAGCCCATGAAGCGGGTTAAACAAAGCATTTCCTTGCTTCCTAAAGCGACCACCTTCAGGTTAGGTTATAATGTTGTACAATATGGCACATGTGCATGATAAATTAATGGTTGATTTTGTTTGTTGTTTTTCTAATGATTAAGCAGCCTAGTGTAAAGCGTATATATGCCACCTCCACAATTGCCCCTGTCTTATAAAGTTAATTTATTTTTAGCACTAGCACATTGATTTATTAATATTCAGCTATTGGATGTGAAACATTTGGTTATTTCTGACAAAGAAAATCCGCTACACGTTTCCATTAGTAGCATTTCTTGCATTTTATATAGTTTAGTACATCTTTTCTCTTTATCTGATCCCCGAGTCCCTGACAGTTAAGGATGATTATTTGAAAACAAGCCATGGCATATCCATAAGTAAATTGTTAGAGCTTTCAGATAGAATGCACAATGTACGCATACTCGTAGTAATAGGTATTTTAAAGGGACATTCCCGAGTTTGCTGCGTTGTAAAATGTTTCCGACTAATAAAATAGTTCTACGATTAAACTTACATATTAAATATATTTTCTTGTTTAGAATATTAGTGTCTGTATATTCAATGTGTTTCTGGTCGTCTTAATATTTGTAAGAAGCCCAAACTGGATTTTGTTTTCAAATAATTTCGTACGTACGAATTTTTTCTTTTTTTAGGAAATATAATGAAAATTAACCTAGTATCAATATTAGAACGATCAGAAACACGTTTAATATACAGCCTGTAGTATTCTAAACAAGAAAATATATTTAATATGTAAGTTTAATCGTAGAAATATTTTATTAGTCGATAACATCTTAAAACATTGCAGCAAACTCAGGAATGTCCCTTTAAATAACATGTGCGCATATGGCTTGCTTTAAGACAGCAGGTTAAATTTAAGAGATGAGATAGTATTAATGCCACAAATAATAGAGAGAATGTACATGATCATTGCCAAAACAAAGGAATACCGATTTTGGCGAAAATCAAAGAAAGCAGTAAACAGTGAAAGTAATATAAAAAAAACTAAATTGGGGCCAACGTTAAAGGCATTATATATCACAATGACTCTTTCCCACACATTTACAAAGGATCGGAAGAACATTCAGTGGTATAGAAAGATAGCTAAACGAGGAGAGGCACTAATATGCAATATACAAATACAGGTACACACCAACAAATATATCACAAGCCTCCAACACAGTATACAGGTAAACAAAACGAAGTAAGCCACAATCTTCACACATGAAATAGAGGTACCACAATCCACACAAAATACAGGCACACAAAACGAAGTACATCACAATCCTCTCACACAAAATACAGGCACACAAAACGAAGTACATCACAATCCTCCCACACAAAATACAGGCACACAAAACGAAGTACATCACAATCCTCCCACACAAAATACAGGCACACAAAACGAAGTACATCACAAACCTCCCACACACAGGTACACAAAACGAAGTACATCACAATCCTCCCACACACAATATACAGATACACAAAGAGAAGTGCACCATAGTCCTCACACACAAATATATGTTTAGAGTGGTGATATTTATTGCTGTTTTCTAGTTCCAATAGTCGTTATCGTTATCGGTCTCAGAATCATATGCACCTTCGTTCAAAAAAAGACGCCGGATCCACTCGCGTGCTATGTCCAGATGATTTCATCTTAACAAAGGACTTTATATCACGCGTCCATGCTGCTTCTACAGTCTCGTGTTCTTTTAGTTTCCATAAATATTGCATATTTTTCGCTGTCAGATCTTCGCTAATCCCCATCGTGGTTACTTTCAACTTATGTCTCTGATACAGTGCTTGACTTTTATGCTTTTGTGAAACAAACTTAACAATAATGGCCTCGGTTTTTCCTGTTGAAATTTGCCAGTTCAGTGGGCAATGTCGATGTCTGAACTCGTGATTTTTACGTCTATTTTCGAAAGAATGTTGACTGTAGAATCTGAGACTGGTCCACACTCTCTTTAACTTGTGATTGGCGCATGTTTTTTGTATCTTGTTTTACACTGTTATCCTTTTGTTCATGACTTGCGCTATCGTTTCTATGAGTCTCAAAACTTAAATCGCTTGTAGAAATATTTCACTTATTAGACTCGATTTCCAAGACCCGACATGTTTGGTTAATAGCTATTTTAGTTCATAAAGTCACAGCTGACAGTGTCTACTTTATCGGAGTTTGTTAGTACACGTTGTCGTATAATACATCAGTCTTAATTAGTGTGTAGCTTGGGTCTGCTCCGGTGATCGTGGCTACCTGTTCACCTTTGTTGACACAGTGTAAACGTTCAGTGATAAAATATATCAAACTATGCTTAATAAGGTTGCACAAAATTGTCTCCGTGTGGTCTACGATACCTTACACGTGTGATGTGCACATTTCGAACAAATTCTTACTTATATACCTGGCTAGAATTATGTTTCTTTCTGGAGCATTGAATTTTCCATTTCTTCTGTCACTGACCTTTGACCCCTACGTCGGGACTAAACTATTTTGTAAGCTAATCTTTCTTCTAGTAGTTTTTGTTTTGCAACACCAGCATGTTACTGTTTTCAGCATGTGAACATGGTTATTATGGTGCAAACTGCACTGAAACTTGTGGACACTGCATTAGTGGAAATGCATCATGTGATACTCAAGATGGAGTCTGCAGTGGAGGGTGCACTATCGGATGGGAGGGAGATATTTGCAAAACAGGTATGGTTTTGATTTGTATACGCATAACCACAACGTTTGTAAAGTATGGTTTCCAGTGAAGATTAAATTATACCAATTGTTTTCAACCCCCACCCCTCTCTCTCCACCCCCCCCCCCCCCCCCTCTCTCTCTCTCCCTGTGTGTGTGTGAGAGAGAGAGAGAGAGAGAGAGAGAGAGAGAGAGAGAGAGAGAGAGAGAGAGAGAGAGAGAGAGAGAGAGAGAGAGAGAGAGAGAGAGAGAGAGAGAGAATGTAGGTTAGGCCTACATATTGAATTAGTGCGCTCTGGAGTTTAAACGAAAATATGTTTTTATTTAAGTTTGAAACCTTAATGCAAAACGCCACTCTAGAATACTTGTGAAAAAAAAAGTATTAAAGGCATATTGTCACAGACCACTGACCTATTAAATGGCCTAACAAAGTATTACCTAAACAAATATAAATTTGATCTGTCCCTAAATGTACTTTATTCAACCATCTATGTAACCACCATACTCCACTTAATAATGATATTTTGTAAAAAAAAACAAATATTGAATTATGGCAATGGTCCACAATTCAAAAATTGATATTGCCAAGAGGGTTGATTTGGATTTCACTCCATCATGGTTCAGTTAGGGTGATGCGATAGCTAGATTTGGTTTCGAAAAATTAAAGAAATTGTCATTTATTATAAATGTTTATAGAAATAAGGTCCTTAAATCTGTGACAGTATGCCATTAATGAGTAATTATTAAACACATTGTGCCGTGTTTCTACCGTCGTTTATAATTTGCTTGGGCATGCGTCAATTTGGACAAGTCATAATCAGTGTATAATAAAGTTAAAGTGTGTTTATTAATCATCGGCTATTGAACGTCAAACATTTTGTAATTTTGACATAATTATTATAGTCTAGGAGAGGAAATCCGCTACATTGTGTTCCATTAGTAGCAAATCATATTTCTATAGGCACCATGGTATGGCATGGTATTAGATACATGGTGTTATTTACCTCTATCTTAAATGACACCAGTTGTTATTTTTCTTGTGGTAATTTAATTTTGTATATTCCACTGTAGCAAGCAGTAGCAGCTGTCGTTGCCAAGACAACGGTGCCACAATCACAGCAGTTTCTGTTGTAGCTGGTGTATCTACCGTGTCTCTTATAGCTGTCACTGGTGTTTTAGTGTGGTAGGTATTCAAATATATCAATTCATTCCAATCATAACGGTACCAGACGGGAGGGGGATTTCAGAGGTGGGCACCTGCTCTCTAGTCCTGGTACATATTCTCAAATTCTGGGAAAACAGATAGGTATTTCCAAGCAAAATGAACTGGACTGAGACCTTTCCACCTTATGTTTCCATACACACAGCATCAGTTGTAATGCATGCGACTCGATTTAGCTGTTAAGTTGATGAAAATAAATAATGTTATACAAATTCGGGTATTTGCGTTGAATTCGGGGGAAATTCAGACTCCCCACTACAAAAATGGGAGCCCGTGATTTTCGGGCTTATTTTCCAGCAATGTTTAAGCACGCAACTTCAGCTATCTGAGCTATCTGTCAAGGGAAGTGGGCTAAAGGCTGTATGTTCGTTTGTTAAGGAGGTAAGTCGAGGAAGTGACCGCGCATCTCTCCACCGAGCCGCTTCAATCCACTATGAGTGCGAGCAGGTACCGTAATGCGAACCTAGACCTGCCAGGAACACGATGGATGGTTTAATATAAATATACAAAAAACATATCGTGTACATTGTATGATTTCACATTAGTATTTCGTGTTCTTTATATGTTGATTGTCTGAGCACATAATATGTTAGTTTCGGAGAAACACACACACACACACACACACACACACACACCAACACCAACAACAACAACAACATAAAACAACAAAAAACGAAGCCAACAACAACAATCCCAAAAACAACAACAAAAATAAAACATACAAACAAACAATCAAAATAACTATATGAAAATGTATATACAATATCATCTGCTGCTTTTTTTTCACTTTGTAAAATCTATATATGTGGTTTTAGCATATTCTCTCTTCACCCTCTTCCCCCCCCCCCTCTCTCTCTCTCTCTCTCTCTCTCTGTCTCTCTCTCCCTCCCTCCCTCTCTCTCTCTCTCTCTCTCTCTCTCTCTCTCTCTCTCTCTCTCTCTCTCTCTCTCTCTCTCTCTCCTAAGCCTCGACACACACACACACACATATATATATATATATATATATATATATATATATATATATATATATATATATATATATATATATGTTTAAACCAAGTATCTGCAGTTTAAAATGTGCCGACATGCTATCAAAACATATATTCCTTTCCCTCATTTTCTACATTGTAGGTATATCAGACGGACTCGGATGACGAAAAATGCGTGTGGTCCTAGAGAGACTCCCAAAGATGTCGACCATGTTTACGACGAGGCAATCGAGGAACCGATTCCAAATAATGACGTTTATCTTACAGCACACAACACTTATTCCAATGCTGATGTGATCGACTTGACTACTGCAGGGGACAACTATGATCGCTTGGGACCGCGTCAAACACAAACAATGTCACAACAGAGAGAAGATGATGGACAATATGTTTATCCAACGTGTGATAGTCAAATTCAAAAAGCGAAAATATTGATAAAGTAATAATGTCCTAATGACACGTTTGTAATTAGTAGTTCGCATACGAATTATACATATATTTTTCAACAAAGGTAGGGGAACTCGAATACAAATTTACAATTACAAGAGTAATACAGTAGGTTTCATGACCACAAAAGTTCTTGAAGGACGATTGCGGTCAGAAGTGAAATTTGAAAGTTGACGTTTTTTGTCAGTAAATCACAAATTCAAACAATAAAAATGACTAAAAGCAAAACAATAACAACTGTATGATCAACTGAATGAAAAAGATTGACAACAATAATGTTCCGCAGTGATTAATGGACCTTTTTGGAAATTTTCAAAATCAAGAATGATACCCCACGCACATGCATGGGACAACTGAGTGATGCATGTGCAAACTATGGAATGTGTTTCGGTGTGTTGATAAACAGACCAGAACGTTCTTTGCTAGGGTGTCTGTGGTCAAAACGTATGTTCGGTATAATAGTTGATATTAACATTAATATTTCAGGTTCCCCTACTTTTCTGAAGAATATATATATATATATATTACCCATATTGGCTCAGAATTCTTCTACAACCACTGATTGGCTGGCTTAAAAATCACGACGTTTGGTTGGTTGCTTGCCATGGCCGGAACTTTCATTCATATAATGTTTCCAATCCTAAGTCAGAGTGCACATACGTTATACGATCTACAAAGATTTACAAAAAGAAATGGACTCATTTTTTTATAAACATGAAATAGTGTATTTTCATAAGCAACGGCTTTAGTAATATATAAACATAATTATTTTCAAATGCAAATACTGTTGTATTATTTTGTATTGTAAACATTAGGCTGTAAAAAAATACGCCGTTATGCTATGACGTCACTTGCATTACGGCATGTAATGCGTGTAAGATTATATGACGTAATGGCTGATGTCTTTGATGTAGACTTCAGAGGACTTTTTACATTACAAATCAGTTAAAACTGGCAATGGGTAATAACGAGAATAACCAACTCGCTACGAATTATCTGTCCCTCGTGAATGAATGTTGTAAAACCCTCGCCAAAGGCTCGGGTTTACAACATTAATTCACTCGGAAAAGATCAGTCATAATTCCTGGTTGCTCGTTAGTTATTCTCTCTCTCTCTCTCTCTCTCTCTCTCTCTCTCTCTCTCTCTCTCTCTCTCTCTCTCTCTCTCTCTCTCTCTCTCTCTATATATATATATATATATATATATATATAATTGTTATATGTATGTATGTATTGATGTATGCATGTATGTATGTATTGATGTATGAATATCTATATACATATTGTATGCTTGTCGAGGTTGACTATTGCATACATAGATATTAACGCAATGGCGTAGGGGATACTTAAATTTATTCTGGCCTCAGAAATTGTCCCATACCGTTGCTGGGACTCGAACCTATGGTACCGAGTCGCCCGCAACATGCAGACTTGCCACGATACCTGTTTGAGCTATTGAAGTATCCATATGTATGCATGCATGTATGTATGTATGTATACATGATATAGATATATAGATTTAGCTATATAGCTATATAGATATATACATACATACATACGTGCCTATGTACGTATGTATATATATATATATATATATATATATATGTGTATTTCTTATAAATCTGTGTATCCTTTTATGTGCTGTATGAATATATTGTGTACGTTCATTTAATGTATTATAATTACTGATGTACTCCTATAATTGCCTTAAGGGTTAGCTTATATGGTATTTTAAATTAATTTTTTTTATTTCTTTGCAAAAAGTGATTATAATACTTAAATACGTACCCGTCTATCTGTTTGTGAGCCACCTAGCTGTGGCAAATTATGGTTCTGTGTGCAGGCTTACCATCTAAGTATCTAAGTAAGGTATACCTTGAAAGTGGAATATCACTACAGAGATACGTGTATATTATTTTGATTATGCATCCTCTCTTCAGGTGTTACATAGATTTATTACCTAGCGGGAATTAGAAACTGAGGAAATAAAAATAGCCGCTTAAAAAGTTTTGCTTTGCTGAATTCACATTTACTGAGATTGACGTTGACTTTCTGAAATCGCATGGTGTCCGTCGCCAAGACTACATCGTCAATGTATACACTGACGGTCTCCATGTTTGCCAATACACAGTTCATCATTCTTTGAAACGCGACGGGGGCGGTTTTCAGCCCAAATGGCATGACGTGGAACTGGTACAACCTTTCAGGCGTAACGATAGCGAGTACTTGTTTTGCTGTTCGGTCAGCGGAATGGCGTAATAGCCTTTTAGGAGATCCATCTTCGAAATGAAATTGGCATGGCCCACCCTGTCAACACAGTCCTCGAGCCGCGGGAGGGGGAATGAATCACCCCTTATAACTTGGTAAACCCTTCGTAGGTCAGCACATAAGCGGAATGAATCATCACCTTTAGGAATTAGAAGCACTGGTGACGCCCAGGGACTGTTCCATGGTTCCACGATACCTTGAGTTAACATGTAGTCCATCTCTATTTTCAATAAGGCCTGTTTCTGTGGGTTTATGCGGTATGCATGTTGTTTAATTGGTATAACGTGTTTGTCCACAATCACATCTTGAATTACCAGATTTGTCACACTGGGAGAATCTGGAAACAGACAGCTGAATTCTTTAATCAGCTGTGCCAGTTCTGGTTTGTGAGCTGGCTCTAAATGATCTAGCGCGTTGTCCAAGTTGGCCAGTACCTCACTGTTTGACAGTTTTATATCTACTGTTTCAAGTTCGTCTGGTTTCCTTTCATCAACCTCGCTCAGGATGGACAACACTGGTTTGATCGGCAGTCTGTCACGATACGTTTTCAGTAAATTAATGTGACATAATCGTGTATTTCGTTCTCTTTCTTGGGTGTCGATAACGTAACCTGTGTTACTAAATCGTCTATTGAGAACATACGGTCCGAAATATCTACTTTGTAATGACACCTTTAGAATAGGTAAGTACAACAGCGCTTTATCCCCATGTTCATATTCGCTTTCCTTAGCCCGTTTGTCAAACTGCCTTTTTAATGTTAATATTGGGAATTGGTTAGGTGTTTTTTTAGCCAGTTCTGTATCTCGCCACAGTTGATCCTTAATTCTAGCTACATAGCTTAGCAAATTTTCTGGTCTAGTTTCTGTCAACCATTCTTGTTTTATCACTTTGATGGATCCCCTCGGGGTGTGTCCAAACACCAACGCAAAGGGGGAAAAACCCAAGGATTCCTGCTTGGCGTCTCGTGCGGCAAACAGCACATAGGGCAAAGATTCCTCCCAATCAGTCCCGTTATCCATACAATGACATTTAAGCATACTTTTAAGACTTTGATGAAATCTTTCTAGGGCTCCCTGACTTTCTGGGTGATAAGCACTCGATCGAACTTGATGTACTTCTAACAGACCCAAAACTTGGTGGAACAATTTACTTTGTAAATTGCTTCCTCTATCTGACCGTAATTCAGTTGGGAGCCCGGTCATGGTGAAATGCTTAATTAATGTCTTTGCTACAATGGGTGCAGTTACTTTTTTCAAGGGGATAGCCTCGGGAAACCTAGTTGTAACACACATTATGGCCCCACTGTGTCTATCAGTACCTTTGAAAATGCCTCCCCGACAACTGGGACTACCTCCAAGGGAATAGGTTGTATTTTCTGATTAGACTTACCCGTAACTTGGCACACATGACAACTGTCACAAAACTCACACGCCTCTCTATACATCCCAGGCCAGAAGAAATCGGACACAAGTTTATTATAGGTCTTAGTTCTACCCAAGTGTCCAGCAAAAGTCCCTTCATGAGCTAAACTCAGTAATTCCCGTCTATATTCGGTAGGTACCACTACTCTATACCTCTCAATCATTTCCCCACAGTCAGGTATAACTTCCTCACAACTCTTTTTCATCAAAACCCCCTGGTGCACATAAAAACTTTCTTTGCTATCTCTAACTTCCTTATAATCCACAACTTTATCCCAAACAACTCTTAATGACTGGTCGGCCCTCTGTGCCTTCATTAAACTTTCCTTATTCCATGGCTGTGGAGGAATGATGTAGAGACCACCGGGTTACGTAACCCCGGAGTATGGAATATCCTCCCGGTGCTACGCTTCCCCAACTCGCTCTCGGCCTCATCACTCAGGAACGTCTCTGATAGGTTAATATCGTCAGCTGGTCTTATTTTGGCCTTTCTGGTCATTGGTCGCGTCGTGGCGCAGGCTGGATACTTGATATCCCCTATGTCCTTATCTACTACGCTAATGGGTACTTCTTGAACCTCCAATTGGTCACAACGTTTTTGACAACATTTGTCAGACAAATCATTCCCAAGTAAAACGTGAACATTGGCAAATGGTAGATGTAGTACTACTCCCACAATTACCTTTCCAGTCACAAACTGGGACCTTAAATATATCTCATGCAAAGGGACAGTCATACATTTACCCCCTACTGTGGTTAATACTACACTTTTCCCGGTGTAAGAATGAGGAAACTTATTCAACTCTCCCTGAACAATTAAATTCTGACCTGCCCCTGTATTTCTATAAATGGTCACCGGCGTTGGTGGGTGATCCAGTCTGACGTCACAAATCTTACCAGAAGAAATATAAGCTTCATACATATTGCTCTCTGGCAGACCTGTCAAACGCGATTGTTTGCACCTCTCTTCTTGTTGAACAAAGTCGGGCAAATTATTAATTTAGTTAATTTTATTATGAATAAAGGATATATTATAAAAATGGAATGGGTTCCAGCCCATGTGGGTAACTCTGGCAATGATATGGCATACCAAAATGCTAAAAAAGCACTAAGACATGATAAAATTAATATTAATATTAAACTAAATTGTAATGAAATTATGTCCACATCACATAATAAACTAACTCAATTTTGGCAAGAAGAGTGGGACCGGAACAAGAGACTGTGGCACTATTTAATTAAACTTAAATTTAATAGTGATAGTCCCACTTATTTAGACCCTCTGACCACTAAAATAATAACTAGACTCCGTCTGGGAGTTTCTATGGGCCTAAACGAGAGTAGGGCGAGAATGAGTAAACTCAGTAAACCAAATGCACACGTTTTAACAGTGAACGCTCGTTTCTTAAAGATATGTTTTTTAAATGTAATATTCCATTTAATCCAATAATATTGTTCAATCCACCGAAGCAACATAAACATAATATTAATAAATCAATAATTAATTATGTGCGGGCTACAGGAGCTAGGATATAACGTGTATTCTCTAGCTAATTCTATTTAATGTTGCGTGACAGTGGGCTGGACTGGCGTTGGACGATGAAGATTTGGTTAATTTTATAATTTATGTTAACATTGGCGACATCGGTGAGTTATATAGTGGTACTCTCCCTTTGTTTATTTATATTTCTAGTTTACAAGAAGTTACTACTGTTTGGTGCACTATCTTGATAGAGGCATGCAGACAGGTACAGTACGGTAAAGTTTTAACGTGCATATGTGCCACGATAGCTTCACACACGCCTACCACGGGCTTAATCTCTGACTTTCGCCAGTGACTAAGTCGGGGACAAGGGGGGGGGGGGGGGGGTAAGTTTGAAGTGGGCGGAATTTGGAATCATTTTTTTAGAAAAGGTCAAAAAAGCCTAAGTCCTACGGAGAATAACCTGCATCCTAACCATGTCCGGACTAAGAAATTAAAACCAAAAGTATTTTTGACTGCTCGGTCTAAACGGTTTTAAGGTAATTTGAGTAATTTAACGGGCGCGAAAGTAAAGTGCGTTGGACTATTTATAAAAAAAATAAACATACGAATTTTGAGCCACGACCAAAAAATTTAAAGTCCAACTAAGCCAATAAAAGGCGGTTACCTGTCCTAGTTAACGTTGGTCTACGTTGGGGAGCTTGGAGACTCCCGGAGGTTCGGCAGAAGATTTTGGCGATTGATGAGAGCACGAACTACAGTTCCGTAGGCGGGGCCGCAGACCACCCGGATCATCATGTGCAGGTTCCGGTTGTCCAACTTTGGATAAAGTATGACCTGTCTAAAGGTCTGCTGCCTCCTGTGAGTCACGACTACGGTATGGTGACTGCCAAACACCTTGTTGTGCAGCTCGTACTCGCTGCCGTCCTCCAGGGGTCTCCAATCTGCGTTGAGGTGGCTTCCACGAAGAGTCTTGGGATCAGCTGTGTCCCCCTGCAAGTATTGATGCAGCGTCGTATGCATCTTGGCGATCGCAAGTGACCACTCGTCTTCCTCGGTGGGGGGGGGGGGGGGGGGGGGGGGGGGACTACCGCAGCTGATGGTTTTGCCTTGGCTGGTTGGACGGTCGGTGAAGTCGCCTTCCTCTTCAATGGAGCCGCAACAGCAACAGCAAATTCTGGTGCCGACTCAACGGAGAGCGCACGTTTCCACGTCTTGTCGCATCGTCGTAAGCTAGAGAAGTGATCCAGACAGGAGTTAAAATCAACGTTTTTGTAGTGCCTACTTTCGAGTCCGCGTGATCTCTTCGCCTTTCGTCTCTTGGGCTTTAAAAACGCCTAGGGTTAGAGTGTGTGTGTTGGTGTGTGGTTTTTCCACTGCGGCTTGGTGGCCGCTGCTGTATCCTGTTTGGCAGCGCTACCGCCCTCGGCCTGGCGTCTGATGAGGTATGTTATTTTATATTGGAAGACAGGAAGGTTCGCGCCACATAGGTGCCGTGTAACCTTTCCACTTCGAAACTTAAATATATATTTTTAATTAATTTATTGTAAGAGATGGCTATATGGTGTATGTATGGGCATAAGACGGCGCACTTTGGCTGTGCTTACACCTGGCAGTGTTGGTACTTCCTGTCTGCCGCCCCTGGCAAAATATGTTTGTATGTGTGGTGTATTGGTTGTGGTGTTAGTTAGTATTAAGGGGGGTGGGGGGGGTGGTTAGGGTCGGCTGCACATAGGTGCTGCCGATCCCCCTCCTCTCTTAATTTTGTTTATTTTTTAAAATTATTTTAATTTTTTTTTATAATAATAATAAAGTATGTTGTTAACCTCCTCTTAGCATTTTAACAAATGTTTTAACCATACATGTACTTCTTTTTAAAACTCGAACAGGTTTTAAACTGGCATTAACTTAATCAGTCTCTATTTATTATAAATAAAAGAAAATAGCCGGACTGATACTTGGGGCCGTCCATTTAACGACAAGTGGTCATCTGGACGACCTCATGGCTTATATAGCAATGATGTTTGTCATCCGTATAGGTGACGCACCCTCCCGGGTGTTGTGAGAACGAGTGCTCGAGGAGTTTTGTGGGACGCCATGGAGTCAATACGTCGACGTCATCAACATCTGACGCAATCATCAACAAAAGAGATGTTTCCACCAACTTCGTCTAGGACGCGACTGGCGGGCTTTCATCAACACATCATTCTCTTCCAATCATTCCCTCCCTTCCTTCCCTTCATATATTATCTTTAATGGCCGGTTAGCTGTATGGATAACTTGGGGGTAGACGGGATGGGGGAGGGGGCGGGGACGCCGTGTTAAGGTGCGTTTTGGGTGCGGTAGGTCGTAAGCGGTTTCGGCCGATAGTTTTGCCTGGTAGGAGGCCTCCCCACCCCGGCGCGCCTGCGCCATGGAAATCCGGCCCGGCTACCGTTGGGCTCAGCCTGGTGTTGGATCGCACTCTGTATTGAGCGCAATGCTCCCCCCCCTTTTGTGAACCCTTTGTCCTTCAGGGCTAAGGATAACAATGTAATGTTTATTGTTAATAGTATTATTATATATATTATATTTTAGACTAGCCCGATCTAAATTAGCACCAGATAATATAATACATAACAGTACATAGCCTGAAGTAAATCGGTTTTTCCTTTGGTGCGTTCTAAATTTATATATATATCTAGTGATATATAGTAATTGTGATTTTACCCCCTCTCTTATTAGGATAATTAGAACTTGGTCTTACTATTCAACTTTGGTAATTGTCCACATTAGCCTATCACCTAAACCCTACCCCCCCCCCCCCGCCATGGAATCGTGGGCTGGCCATGTCAGAAGCCGAATCCATGGTGGGCGTGCCTGAACCGTAAGGATGTGGGCACGTTAATACAGTCCCCTTCCCTTCTGATGGAATTAATTAGTAATTAATTTTCTAATAGAAGCAAGTGTGTATATAAATGGAACTTTATAAAAGTATGGACATTTATAGGCTGGTGTACCACAAGGATCCGTTTTAGGTCCATTATTATTTTTAATTTATGTTAATGATATTGCTGATGAATTAGACGTTAAAATGCTTATTTGCTGACGACACAGTTATTGGAATTTCGTAATTTGAGAATCCATTAATTGAACGCTATCTAAACATCATTTTGTTGAAACTTGATAAATGGTCCAAAAATGGTTAGTCACTTTTAATCCTAACAAAACGAATGTATTGTTATTTTCTCTAACCAAAATATTCAATGAACCATTCCTTGTATTTGAGAACATAATTTCAAACAAATAAAAAAAAACAATAATAATAAATAACATACATAAACTTTTACGTTTAACTATAATGGTCTAGTCGTATTCAAACTTTATGCACATCAGTATCGGTAATGGTATCGGTATTAAGGAATTACAGACTGCTATTAAATTGTCAAACGTTAAAATGATTATATAGTGGTGTTTGGTATTCCACCTGAAAATGGTATTCAAATATTTGATGGAAATGATAAGTGAATATTCGAATACCAGAATACCAACTAAACAACAACAACTAGTCCAGTCAGAATACAGGACCCCGTACGTTTTTTGAGAGGACCTTTTTTTATGATTGAAATTCATTAATGACGTCCCTGTGATGAAATTTAGCCTGGGAGTCTTTTTTGTTTTACCGTCGTTTGGCGGCCATATTGGAAAATGGCCGCCATTTTGCGATTCATTGAATAAATAGTGATATCTCGGTAACAAGTGAACATATTTTCATTTCTTAAACGGTGTTGGATAAATAATTAAAACGTCTATAAATAATTCTATTGTTACGTTTAAATATATCTAATAGTGTTTTTGCAATAAACGTTTTAATGAAAAAAAAGGGCATTATTTAAATATTTCTATCATTACATTTCACGGTAAGTACCTTGTGGGGTTTTTTTTAGGGGACCTTTGTTTTTCTTATTAGAATTCACTACTGAGATGCCCGTGATAAAAATTAGCCTAGTAGTCTTTTTTGTTCTTTTGCTGTTTGGCGGCCATTTTGGAAAATGGCAACCGTTTTTTCATTTCATTGAATAATTTGAGATATCTTGATAACTAATGGACAGATTTTCATTACTTAAATGGCACTGGATAGGAATTTAAAAGCTCTATAAATTAATCCATTATTGCATTAGATAAACCCAATATATTTTTTGCAATAAACATTTTAATGCCAAAAAAGGTATACTGTAAATGTTTGTACCATTGCATCCGAAATTGTGTTGGGTTTATAACATAATTCAGTTATAGTTTGTATGGCAAAACAAAATGGATGTACTGTTATTAACATTAAATAGCATGCTTTTGTAAGAAAACTTGTACTAAACTGTTATACAGTTTTGACACTGCGTCTCATTCATTCACTGAGAATTATATGTGAAACATTGTGTTTTTCTCATACATATTTTTATAAAAAATATTTCTGTCAATTATTTCTACAATGTTAAAGTAAAATATGTAATTCACAGTGAGTTTATATTTAGTAGCATTTAGTCAATATATTACTTTCAAAAAATTATGGATGAAACCATGGCAGGAACGTCTAAGCTTACAAAGAGATCTTCACTCTTACTTGTAGAGCCACCAGAGTTGGCGAGGAAAAAATCTAAAACATGTTCTGATGTTATGTGTGTGATTTGTGAGGAAAGTACAACTTCAAAACAAAATCCTTTGCAACAACAATCTCAAGATTCGTGGAATAATTTAGCAAAAAAAAGTAAGCAGTGGAAAGGTTTAGGTACTGCTTTTGATAATCTTCACGAACGAATAATAATTGATGAAACTCCTAAAAAGGTGCACAAAATCTGTAAATTAGATATCACTGGTATCAAGTTAAAAAGAGCACAAGAGGCTCATTGTGTGCCTGTGACAAGTGATGCACAAGAAACTGAAGTTACTGATCAGTCTGTCGAGTCACGAGTACGAAGTAGTCGTGGAAGTTCTGAGTTGATATCAGTGTGCATATTTTGTGAGGAATCCCTGGAAGGCAAAATTAATAGAAATATCTTTGGTGAAAATGTTCCTATAAAGACCCACATAATAGAAACAGAGATAGCTTGGAATACATTCACTGAGGCTGTCCCCTACATTGAGAATAAAGTCAAATGGGATCGTTTGCAAGCACTTGTAACTTACTGTGATAATGCTAGTGGCATATTAAAAGCTGCTGCCTTGGACATTCGTTATCACAAAAACTGTTGGAAATCACACTGTAGACCTGTATACAACACACGTGCAAATGATATGAGAGGAGAGGAACGTCGTCTTAGAGAACAATGGGTTATTGAAAAACAGAATGAAGGATTTCAACATCTTTGCACATATCTGGTTGACTGTCTAGATACCCGGAAAGAAATTTACACCCTCAGAGATATACTTTCTGAATATGAGCAAATACAAAAGGATTTGTTGATCACCAATGATGAGATCAGAAATACTTGTGATGACAGGCATGCATTACGTTCACTACGCCAAGAACTTGAAAAACATTTTGGGCAGAATATTGGGTTTCAATCAAGGTACCGCAAAAATGAATCCTCAATAGTTTTTTCCCAAAGCATGGAGGAGCATATGCTGAAAGTGCCATAAATTGTTGGGGCGTTGAAAGTTCACAACTGATAAGCAATGTAACCAAGATTATACACTGTAAGTTTCGAAACGAAGGAGGAATCCCATGGCCATGTGCAATCAATGAACTTGATAAGGATAATACACCCAATGACATTCACAACCTAGTTGCACTTCTAACTGATCCTCAGTCAAAATTTGTAGATGGTCGTGCAGTTGTTGCAGAACGCTTGCAGCCATCTATTCGTTTTCTGTCTGAAAGCTTGATGCATCTCATCACTGGTAAGCGACAGCCATTGCATGTAAGTGTATCAATGTTTGTTCACAACTTGACAGGAAGTAAAGAGCTCATTAAAATTTTGAGACAACTGAGAATTGGAATTTCAAATAATGATGTTCTAGACCAACTATCAGCATGGGCACTACATGAAAGCAATAAGTCAGAGCACAAGTCAGTGTGTCCAACTGACAGGCCCCACTTGATTAAGCATGTCCATTTTTGCCCAAATGAAATTGCACCACATCAGCCCTGTACTGTCGTGATGGACAATGATGATTTTAATGAAGATGGACTGACAGGCTCTGAGACGAGTCATTACACAAATTTCATTATGGCACAACCAATATCTTCCCGTTATGAAGGGACTTTGGAAAAAACAACATTGGTTGTACCAACTCGTGAAGTTAAAAACAATCTGGTCTGCCCAACAGTTGCCAAACAATCTTACACTTCCAGTTCCCGTGCAGAACCTAAACCAAAGAAAATAGAATGCAAAGATCAGTCAATGATAGCATATCGAGTAACTGCCCATGCACTTCTTCGTGTGATGCAATCAAAAGACAATGTTCCGGCTTTCACAGGATATCATACTTCTCTCGCTTGCAATGTTGAGAAGTGGGAAACGTACAATGTGAAGTGTTATGCGCAGCCTCCAAGTAAAGAAGTTGTTTTAGATGTGATGGACTGGTGCCAGAAAGTTGCTGAAATGAAGGAAATGCCATTAATTCAACTCGTTTCTGATCAAGCTGTGTATAAATATGTTGAAGAGGCACTTTTTGAAGATGGGGAGAGATGGTCTCGTGTTAAGTCTGTAATTGGCGGTTTTCACACAGAAATGTCTTTCCTTAATGCAATTGGAAAGCGATATGCTGGTAGTGGTCTTGAAGAATTGGCAGTTTCTGCAGGAATTGTGGCTGCTGGCAGTGCACACAGGACATTAGCTGGAAAACACTATAGGGGAATGCGTTTACATAAACTAGTAGCTGAAGGCTTGTTAAGCATGCTGATTCAGGAATGCATCCAGAAGAACTGTAAAATAACAGGTTGTTTGAAACACTTGGTTGATATCACCACTGAAGAAGAACATGAGACATTCATCAAATCAACTGACTTCACTGATTTTGTACATGAACTATGTAAAGACGTCTTAGCATCTGGATCGGACATGGCTAAATATTGGATTTCTTACATTCTTGATGTGGATATTCTTTATCAGCACTACCATTGTCTGAGGAGTGGAACAAATTTTGATGAATACCTAAGCAGTTGCCGTAAAATGTTGCCTTTGATGGCAGCATATGGAAACATCAACTATCTTCGGTATCTGTCCATCTATTACTAGCGCAGCATGTCCACACTGAGTGACGAAGAGAAGAAGAACATGGCTGCGATTTATTCATGTTCACTGAGTGGCAGAAGCTACAGCAAATTATCCCCCGATCAGGTTATTGAAATGACTATGAACAAACAATCCAAGAACCGAAGAAGTGGGGGCTGGGTTGGATTTACCAAAAACTTGTCGATGGTTGCAATTAGCATCCTCAGCAGGCCAGTTGTTATGCAAATAAGAGAACAACTGCAAAAAGTGACACAATTCAAGAAACCGCTATATCACCATCCTGAAATAGGTCCATCAAGACAGTCCAAAGACAGCCAGGTACTTGATGCTGTGAATGTAGCTCTGGGGGAATGGTGCACAAACCCATGGGATCTAAGCCGACCAACTCTTCGATCACTCTGTACTGGACAACCGGCATCAGAAGAGGTGAAACATAGTCTTGAAACAGCTCACGATGAAGGCAATCAAATGGTTGAAAATGTACTAGAACGTCTATCTTCTGGTACTCGATCAATACACAACACAATTACTAAAAGGAAAAGCAAAACATTTGTAACAAAGACAACTGCTGTCAAAAGCAAACAAGAAAGTAGAGCCATTATTGACCACACTGCAACAAAAAAGATAATTGATCTTCTAACCAGTGGGGATGAGTCCAGTATGACTCTGGAGGATCTGATGCAGTACAGAATAACTTCCGTGAGCTTGTCTCTATTTACAGCAGATGGAATTTTCCACAAAACTGTGAAAGCAAAGTTCATGACAATGCTGACCCTCACAGCTGCACAACCACCATCAGATTACCACGTAATGGTAGACATGGGAATGGCTTGGAACAAAATACCTGCAAACAAAACATGGTCTGACTATGCTTTTAGTCTCTTCCACTACATAGTGGGTCGTCATCCAAAAGCAGTTGCATTCCATTTCATAAATGATATTTATGATGAAACCATGTTGATGCATAGCCCAAAGCAACACGAACAACAACGTCGTGCAAAGGCGTATGGGTTTGTTGCTAATGGATTTCCTGTTGCTGACCAACAAATGCCAACAGGGTCATCTTGGCGTTCATTCCTGTCAAAGCCATCTAACAAACAAAGATTGCAGCATTTTCTCCTGAAGGAATGGCATTCCTACAATCATCATGCTGATCTGTATTTTACTATGAACCTTGTCTGCTACAATGTAAAAACAGGAGAATGTGAATCTCGCTTTGAATCCAAGTCGCCATGCGAGGCAGACACTAGAGCTTTCTTCCATGTAGCTCAAATGGATAACTTGCACAGTTATTTTTGACTTTGAAGATACAGATGTTTGGATTATTGCATCATACATTACTCATGTAACTGGACAGTGCATGTACATGTACAAGAAGAAATCTGGAGAGGCTCCTACATACTACAGCTGCACTTCATTCTTTCCGGACACCAATGTGGCATCAGTTGCTCTTGGAGTTTATGCATTTACAGGTGTAGACATAGTTGGTGGCCTTTTTGGCTGTGGGAAGGTCGCGGCCATGAAACGGATTCTAAAGTCAACTGATTTGTCATACAGGAAGACGATGGAGTCACTTGGTACAGATGATGAACTATCTGATGAATTCTTCTCTCAACTTGAGTTGTGTACAATCAGGATGCTCTACAATGACCCAGTTAGCACAACTCTGTCCAGTGCTCGTGCGCGCAAATGGCAACAAATGTTGATTTGTTGTTGGGTTTTTTTTTTTTTAATAAATGGAGTATAGCGGACTATTCTTAGCGATTCAGCAAGATTGCCTCCAGACCAGGATTCCTTCAAACAGCACTGCCTCCGAGCTCACCTGCAGGTATATGAGTGGTCACTTTAAAAAAAACCTAACTTATTTAAAAACTCAAGATGTATTAAAACATAACTTATTCCAAATAACTTTGGATGGGAAAAGAAAAAACTCAAAGGATGACATATTACAACCAGTCACAGACACTATAAAAACGCTCTTCCTGATGACACACACTTCTCTGTACTTGAAGAGGATGAATATGATGAGGAAACTGATGACATCGTTTACCAGTCTTCGGACGAAGACAGCGATGCAGATGATGATGAGTAAATGATTTCAAACATGTGAGTGACAATTAAGTCTAATATAAAAAAGTGCAGTGTTGTTAATGTCCAAAATCTTCCTTACATTCCGTCTAAAATATTAACCCACTTTTCAGTCTTTATTTTGCATTAAAACTGTTATAGCAAAAATACTATTAGATATATTTAAAACTATCAATGAAATGATTTATAGAGTATTTAAAAATCTATGCAATAGTGTTTTAAAAATTAAAATCTGTCCACTGGTTATCAAGATATCACTGTTTATTCAATGAAATTAAAATCGGTAGCCATTTTCCAAGATGGCCGCCAAATGACTAAAGTACAAAAAAAGACTCCCAGGTTAATTTTCATCATAGGCACCTCAGCAATGAATTCCAGTCACAAAAATGATCGCCTAACAAAAACCCACAAGGTTGTGTATTGTGAAATGAAATGGTAGAAAAATTTACATAATGCCTATTTTTTAAATTAAAACGTTTATTGAAAAAAAACTATTAGATATATTTACATGCAACAATGGAATTATTTATAGACATTTTAATTACCTATCCAACACCGTTTAAAAAATGAAAATCTGTTCACTTGTTACCAATATGTCACTATTTATTCAATGAATCGCAAACTGGCGGCCATTTTCCAATATGGCCGCCAAACGACGGTAAAACAAAAAAGACTCCCAGGCTAAATTTCATCACAGGGACCTCATCAGTGAATTTCAATCATGAAAAAAAGGTCCCCTCAAAAAAACGCACGGGCCCTGGAATTCTGACTGGACTAAACATACTCATCAAATTGATATTTTTTTTATAGTTTGAATTTTGCAATAGACTTTTAATAACCCCTAAAAACAAGTTACGACAGAAAATCGTAATGCAGTAGGGATTGGTAGCTGACCTAGCTATACATTTTGACTTCTCAAAATTATAAATACTGAATTACAAATGTAACAATATGAAAAACATTAAGATCAAACCAAATATACGCCGGGAATTCACACAGATAACCAGTAGATCAAGTTACATGTTGTTCTTGTTGGTTGTTTTTGTTGTTGTTGTTTTCTTCGCTAGATAATTTAGCATTATGGCAGTGCTCATCTCTAAACGATTTCTAGACGCACTTTGACCGGATTCGGATGGATTTAACAACACTCAGAAACATTTCAATATGTAAGAAATGAACAGTGCAAACACATAGTTAATATACAAGACAAAATGACAAGAACAGACATCGACACAGAATAGTTAACAATGAACATGAGGTACATAATCAAGATAGCTAAAATGCGAAAGACAAACATCAATTCACAAGTTCACAGGACTAGATTTAAAAAAAATAAAAAAAATAAAAATAAAAATAAAGTAAGGTTTTTCAACAATAGTGCTTTACACAAAATTAACCTACCTTTCATTTTAAACATGCTAGGATTACCTATATATTCATCTTCTGTCTTCAGTATTTTGATTCTTTACAATTGAATAAATAATTGTATTTATCTCTGATATCGGTATTAAAAGTTTACATATAATGTTGTCTTTAGGAATATTAAATCATATACCTGTCTCTAGTCTCAATTTAAATAGAGTTATACAGTATTCATTTTAGTATGACTATCTCGTGAAATAGGTTTCGAAACCCTACAATTTTTTTTTTTTAATAATGAACAAATGTCTCCTAATTTCTTAACTAATTGTAGTCCCGAAACATTAAAAAAGGTCCCTTGCATGCTAAGAAATCGGAACAACAGAACACCATTTTGCTAGAAAAGGTTGATTAAAATCATCATTAATTGTATTTACTAAGACATAGAATATGTCTTTAATCCATATATGTTTAATTATACGTGTTTGTGACAAGTTAGTGCGCACGTGCGTGTGTGTGTGTGTGTGTGTGTGTGTGTGTGTGTGTGTGTGTGTGTGTGTGTGTGTGTGTGTGTGCTTTATTACCTTCAAATCTGAAACGAATTCATTAGTGTCATTTGAATCGATAATTATGCATGTACACTTTGCATGTAATAAAATATGTAGAATTTTCCAGCTTGCAATAATGCCTTTGGAATACACCGTGTAAGAAGTGTGGATAATACGAGACTGGTGATATCTGTAATAAAACTACAAGACATTGTCAGAAGTGTCAGACTAGATGGGCGCTATCATCCTGTACTATTAGGTTTAATGTGCATCTCTGGTGATGGCATAATTAGGACCAATATAATGGATGAGTCGTCATACACTTATAAAGCAAATATATAGGGTTTACTACAAAGAGGAAACAGTGGCATTAATATTTAATAAGAGACATTTCCACACTAACACTTAACATTCGACTGAATGAACTGTAAATATAATATATAAAATAGCAGCTTTAACTAAAAGTGAAATATGAAAACACATTACATATTCTGATCAACATCCTTACAAAAACTGCAATTTGTCATCTAAAATGTCTCAAATTACAGCGTGCAGTCATGGCTACTGGGGTACATCTTGTCGGAAAGGTTGACATTGTGACACTGGAGATATTTGTAATAAAACTACAGGACATTGCCAATAGTGCCAAAAACGATGGTCGCTCTATACTAGTAGGTTTAATACCGAACGCTTGTGAAGGCAGAATTAGCACATACAATGCATATTTATATATATAAAAATCTTAAAATATAACGTACTTCACACTGAAACTGTGTCTATTTTTCATATGATAGAATGACAAGCTTCAAACTGTAATCTGATTAACAGTTTTATTTTAAATTACATATACACCACGATAATGCATAAATATATTTTTTATTAATAATATAAAACAAATTCAAAGGAAATTTTAAATTGTGAATATTGCAAAAAAGATACACAAATTCAATAAATCTTCTGTCTGCTAATTGTACTAATTTTTCTTTAAAATAGTTCTACTACATCACAAAAAGAACAAAAAGAAGAAGAAAAACAAAAGAAAAAGAAACCTAAAACAAGCACAACCCCCCCCCCCCCCCCCACCACCACCACCACCAAATTCCACGCGTTCATTATTGTTCCTGCAACATCATGTTTCTGCAACATCATGTGTGTGTGTGTGTGTGTGTGTGTGTGTGTGTGTGTGTTATTATGGTAATGATCTCTTTATGATATAATCTCAAGCTTAATACACAGTGTTTTGTAAATTGTACACGCAACTTTAATTCCAGTCCGCCATTACTAGATATTCAAATGATGTAAGAATATGTGGCACGGTGTATTTTTAAATGGAAATTACGTTAAACTCGAATGACGTCATTTTGGATGTCCTTTCATTAAAATAAACTACTGCTTAACGGGGTTTTTTTCGGGGGGTTTTTTCCTGAACGCTGGACAGAAGACTCTGTTTAGACCTTCAGATTGCGTTAATTTGGTATGGAATAAAAAAAAAAAAACATCACAAAAAAGCCCAAAATGCACACACATCTATGATATATATTTTGGCGCATACAAGTGGTTAACATACGAAACATCAGCTTGCGCAAAGGTATCACGTAACAAGTTGCCCATCTGGGCTAAGTGCATTTGGAACTGCACACGGTCCTCTAAAACAATTAGTATCGCCACAGGCGAAAAGAAATTAAGAGCATGTACCGTCACAACGACGGATATCTGTTTGTTGATTAGATCTAGTACACTGTTTTAGGATGAACGAACAAAATGTAAGATAACACACACAAACACAACACACACACACACACACACACACACACACACACACACACACACACACTATTTGACATAACTTGGCGAGATATCAATATCATATGTGTTATATCTTATCGAGTTAAATTAAATTTAGTTACCCCAAATATATAATGCTCGCTCAATTTTTCATCATGCTGACCTTTTTCTACATAAGACCAAATTACGCACTTACTGCCATGAATCGGAATGTCGGACATGATTGTTATGAACGCCCTGGTGAGTTCCATCATCAAAAATTAAGGGTGATTTATGGAACATATCATGCTGGCAAAACGTCACCAGCACCAGGAATGACAATATTATGTTCATGAGTGATATAAGATTATTTTTGCACTTAGATATGAACAGTAGTGTAATATATAAATATACTGAGAATTGACAAAGAAAACTATTATAGCTCATAGATCGGAAAAGAATGGTCAACAGTAATAAAATACGTTCTAAAGAAGTAAATAAACTAATAAAATAAATAAACAAATAAATTAACAAGTAGTATTTGTTTACATACAATACCCGAATATGCAAATATTAAATATATGGACATATTAAAATAAAATGAAATTCATCTTCAATGTTATCCAGATTACAAATACGACATTTTCTCTAATATCTTTCAGTTCCATAGTACCTTCCTTGTTCAATGAGTAATTAGTGCGATGAAACACGAAATTGTGTGATAAGAGATAAATAACAAATAGGTAATGATATCCTCAGATAATATTGTAAACAAAAAATATCTGTTAAATACCTTAAAATATTACATTTTGGTGAATTGTACAATAATTTGTCTATTTCGTGAATACAGTGATCTGTCACGCGCATGTTAACTTTTTTTTTATATAAATACAGTGAAACCCCTCAACACCGGACCCCCTCTAAACCGGAATCCCCTCAAAACCGGACGTTTACCGCGGTCCCGTGATTTACACATCTTTTAACACTATATTTTACCCCTTTAAACCGGAAATCCCCTCTAAACTGAACACCGGACAAATAATTCGGTCCCAATGTGTCAACTTAGTGTAAATCCTACCCCTGAAAACCGGACGATCAAACTGATACCAATCAATATGGCGCCCACCTGTCTGTGAACACCGATGGCTAGTGCAATATGCGCATGCTCGAGATCGCTGTTATCAGTGTAATCACCGCTGCATACAGTACAGGTACCGCTCAGCAGGCAAGATTAGCAACTTCACAATAAACAATTAAAAGGACTGATCGCAAGCTTTGGTATGGAGGTAACTACTGTAAACACATTGATTGTGTTGTAATTATGGTTAACATTAGCGGAGTTCGGGTTTGGGTTAGATGTCTTTATTAAGTTACGAGTGTGTTTTAAGGTCATAAATGTGATCCTTCACAAACATGTCTCATGATTTGCTTAAAAGATTAACACAAATAACAGGGAATTTAATTTGCTGCCTTCCTATTGTGCGAATGTGTGGACTTTTTAATGTATTTTTTATTCAATATTACTCCCATGGATGTTTTTATTGTTCTAAATGCTCATAAATGCACCATTTTTCAACATATTCTTGTTGTTCTTGTTTTAAAGCACTTTAACACTTTCCCTATTTTATAGAGAACGGAAAGTATTTCCGTCCAGGCAGACCCCTGAAAACCGGACACCTCTGAAAACCGGACATTTTACTTGGTCCCATGGATGTCCGGTATTGAGGGGTTTCACTGTATTACATGATTATCAACTTGCTGATTAAACCATACATCTCCAAATCCTAAAGAACATAATAAATGTTTTACATTGTGTAGCCAGTTAAAAGATTCCTGACTTTCTAACATATCATCATATATTGATTTTAAGATACAATTCTTCGTTTCTAAAAGCTTCAACCAATATTTAACAATTCTTACTTTACGTACTACATGTAGAGGCAATTCTGTTAACACATCTGCATTCATTGTACCTTTTTTCACATTCAATATCATTTTACAAAAATCCATATGAACTTGTTTTTTTTCTGCCTTTTAAAGCAGTTAATTGTTGAGTTTTTGTAAATTTACCATTGCAATTTAATGGTAATCCAAGATAATTAAAAGTATCAACCACTTGGATTATATTATCACTGTAAGTTCAATTTGTCTTTAGTGGTAATTTTCCCCGTTTCTGAATACAACATATTTTTATTTATTTTTTTTTTATATTTACATCAATATTCCATTTAGTACTATAAGTATACACAAAGAAACAAGTTAAGCACCCCCCTGTATTTTTCACAATGACTTGTCTTACGAGGTTTGGCGTTGAAAGCCTGATAACATAACCTCGGAAAAACAAATGTGTTTTGCAAGAATACATATTTGACAGTAAGAACACATAACAAGTGTATCCAGTTTTGAAATCTTAATCATGATTCTGAGAAGAATTGCAATATGCTGTATTTGAGCCAAAAACTGAGGCACAATAAGTATGGAGGTGCAGAGTCAGAAACACAAGTCAACATCATGATTGATGATGAAAAATGTCACTTGAAGTTCACAGATGGCATTCATGACACAAATCATCAATAGCGGGTAAACCCACCACGTGCCCGGATGACAACTTCCACCCTTCGTCTCATCCCTCCAGTAAGTTATCTGATCTGCTGCATGGGCAACTGCTGCCATTCTCGATGAAGAGCTGCCTCTAATTGTGCCAGAGTCTGTACAGGTGGGGTCAGTGCCTGTTCTCGACGCCCCAAGATGTCCCAAACATGCTCTAGCGGGTTTAGGTCAGGACTCATGGCCGGCCAGGGCAGGGTCGTCACAGCTTTAGTTTGGAGTAAAGCTGTTATTGCTCGGGAACGATGCGTCCTAGCTTTGTCATCCATGTACAGAGGTCTGGTAGGGAGTGGATGGTTGTCAAAATGTGGCACAACAATTGGTTGCAAGACGTTACGAATGTACCGATCACCATTGAGGCTGCCATGGATGGTGACAAGATCCAGCTTACAATTATGTGATAGGCAACCCCAAACCATTACTGAACCTCCACCATACGAAGCCATAGGTTGTATGTTCCTGGGTGTGTAGGCAGCATTTTTATGTCTCCAAACCCTCAATCGGTCATCTGTGACATGGAGCAGGAACCGGCTTTCATCGGACCAATGGACTCTTCGCCAGGACCTCAGAGTTCATCCTCTCTTGGCCAAACACCACGCTAAACGGCATCTCTCATGATGATCTGCAAGAAAGGGATGCTTGATGACCCTTCTGGCCTTCAATCCCACAAATTTCAGACGATTTCTCACTGTTCTGGCTGACATCTGTCTATTGGGTAACCATTGGCTCTTCAAAACAGGGTTGACGACTACGAGCCGAAGCAGGGCCCTGTCCTCGTGCTGTGAAGTCAGGCACGGTCTCCCTGACTGTGGGAGATCCTTTACAGCATTGGTATGCCCGTGTTTTCGTATCAGTCTGTTGATTATGGTGTAATGATACCCCAGTTGACGTCCTATACTGTTGAAGGTCATGCCGGTCGCATACATACCAATAATACGCCATCTTTGGGTCTCTGATAACCATCGACGTGCTATATTCCACGATTAAATTTCAACAATGCAAGACAGGGACGTTAAATGGCAACAATTGCAGTGTATTGATACTGCATTTTGAGCAAAGCATGGGTGACATGATGCACGTGCATGTCGTTCTGTTGTGGGATGTTACAGTTGTCATTGTCCTCTCCTATTATTTCGATGGAACACCATTCTTGACATATTCGTCACGTAATTTGCAGTTTTTACGAATGGGGCTATTTCATTACTAATTACATCTAGGGGTGCTTAACGTTTTTCTTTGTGTATATTTAACGAATCTAATATCTTTTGTAAAGGCCTACGCGTATTTACCCATGCACTTTCGCGCATTGAGCTAATTCTCAATCCAACTAGTGCTACACATTTGAAACCTATTTTACGATGCGGTCTTAACGCTATGATCACTTTAAATGCACGCCTAGTGGTATCTTATTCCATTTACGGTAACCTAGCGCTTACCGAAGCCGGTAAATACATAAATAGGTGAAACAAAACATATTGTGTCACAATAGTTTTTGCTCTTGTGTTTGTTTTTGGCCCATTGTTTATTTCTCGTCCCAGCTAATGCACCACGACTGGTATTTTAAAAACCTTGGTCACAAATTACGGATGACCACATATTCACTGGTCAAAGCTTCATGCGAATTTTATAAAAGCACATGAAAGAATTATGTTTTACAAATGAGCGTTGTGTTTGTTTATGTTGTTTCCCCACTGGCTATCAGGTTCGACTAAAGTAATTAATTGGTGGCCCAAATCTGACAAACACTGAACTCTAGCTCATACCACCGTCTTCAAGAACCGAACCATGACACCCACTTAGTGTTTGATGCGTATGATAAATAAATGGTGCTTTAAAAATGTCTTGTTATTGCTAAACTGTTAATATCAACATGATTACATGTCGTAATCGTAGAAAGACTTCTGAATCATATGCCAACACCAAAAAATAAGATTAACCCTTATACTCGTGATTTAGTAATTGCAGCACCGCCAAAGACAATATAAATGTTTGCTTCCGGGAAATGTGCAATACACTATCTGTCGTAGGATGATTTGTTGGGGCTGATTTGTGCCTTTCCATGTGTGGTTGTTAAACTGCACCTTCCTCACATTACAATCAGACCACTGCCCAAAATTCCAACATGTGTTTTGATTTGCCAGTGTGCTCGTCTCATACACTGCATGTACCTGATTGTTACTCTAATACGTTTATTTACGATATATTTCATTATAAATGAAATAATATCCAAAATGCGATTCCATAAAATTAAAGACAAACAACAATAAGACAACAAATTATTAGCTCTAAATATAGCATTTGTATAATATATATTTATCACAATTTTTGTTTTAATTCGCAAATTTATTGTACCATGTGTCACCGCTTGACATTTTTGGGAGAAGATAATATTTAAAACAATGTCTTACTTTGTCCTCTTTTAGGGTTCCACACCTCAAGACCCCTGGGGCGTGGTAAGACTATATAGTTTTCACTGGTTAATAACATCTGTATATACATACATACAGCAGCTAGTGAGTAAACGCATGCTTTATTGGTAATAGTACGCACAAGAAAAGAGTAAAGTTTATTTTATTGATTTATTGAGCATATGGTCATCCTGACACTAATGTTTAGAGGAAACCCGCTGTCGCCACATACGCTACTCTTTTACGACAGACAGCACGGGATCTTTTATTTGCGCTTCCCACAGGCAGGATAGCACAAACCATACAAACCATGCCCTTTGTTGAACCAGTTATGGATCTCTGGTCGGTGCAAGTGGTTTACACCTACCCACTGAGCCTTGCGGAGCACTCACTCAGGGTTTGGAATCGGTATCTGGATTAAAAATCCCATGCCTCGACTGGGATCCGAACCCAGTACCTACCAGCCTATAAACCGATGGCCTAACCACGACGCCAGCGAGGCCGGTAGTAAGCACAGTGTCAATAGTAATTGAAAAGCGTCACGAATCATTAAAATAAGAACTGGAAACTTATTCAGTTATTATTTTACTGATAAATGAATGGTCGGCGATATGATAAATTATATTAAACCAATATGACAAACGTCTTGTCTTCTACAGCTCTAGTTGCCAAATGTCCTGTGGAACGTAGACTTCTTGATTTTTGTAGACTTCACATTTTGTATCTAGAAAACAATTAAAATGAATTACCTTCATAGTCCAGTATGATATGATTCGAACTGACAAACATAAATTGCTTCAAAAATATAGGTAGCAAGTCAAGATAGCGAGTCACACTTCAAGATCTGTAGAATGTCGTTTTGTTATAAAATGTAAAATTGCGATTGGAATTTTTGTTTTTCCACATTTCAACCAATTCTAACCAAAATTCTGGTTCTAGGTATTCATATCAAAGCCACCGTTAGCATTACTTTTAAAATAGACTTATCGATGCATGAATGTCCCTCTTTTGACATATGAACGGAATAAAGCTAGAGGACATTTAAGCTAGCTCTTACCTTCTCCAAAAGAATACGGCCAGTGCAGTAGCTGCAACGATGAATACTACTACAGCTACAGAGGCACCAACAACAGTACCAACAGCCACGCCGTCACTTGATGTAACTATTTATGTATACAAAGAGCACAGATATTACAACTATGTAACTAATTTCCACACAACTGAAAGGTATTTAAGAAATAACAAATATATCTATATATAAATATATTCATGCATATACAGTATATATATATATATATATATATATATATATATATATATATATATATATATATATATATATATATAGAGAGAGAGAGAGAGAGAGAGAGAGAGAGAGAGAGAGAGAGAGAGAGAGAGAGAGAGAGAGAGAGACACAGAGAGAGACACAGAGAGAGACAGATATAGAGACTGAGAGACAGTGATGGGCATGGGGAATTACTGGCGTGCATAATACTTTTTTTTTAAATTCATAATGTATGCTATTGACGGTACCGAAACACACGAGGTTAATAATATCTTGATCATATAATTTCAAGTTTAATACAACGTGTTTTTTGTTAACTGTATACGCAACTTTAATTCTAGTCAGGCAGTAGCCGATATTCAAATGGCGTAAGACTATATGTGACGCGATATCTTTTTGAATGGAAATGACGTCAAAA
The DNA here is from genome assembly GCF_016097555.1 of Gigantopelta aegis. Classification (NCBI taxonomy): domain Eukaryota; kingdom Metazoa; phylum Mollusca; class Gastropoda; order Neomphalida; family Peltospiridae; genus Gigantopelta; species Gigantopelta aegis. The sequence continues at coordinate 13,662,917 of NC_054699.1, read as the reverse complement.
TCGAATGTGTTTTTTTGTTATTGTTGAATGCTGGACAGCCTTCTGTGTAAAGTGGCTATTGAAATGTTTTTGTTTGCTGATTATGAACTCATATGTCAGTTATGGATTGCCACCTAGTACATGTGTTTAAATATCAATAAAGGTCGTGTCGTGACCCCGATAAAGTTGCATCTCATTTGCACAAAAAAATCTGAAAGTACGTGATCTGAAAAATGTTTCATACTTTGATTACACTGGAAATGCTAGTTATAATATGATGTATGTATGTATGTATGAATATCTATACATTTTATGTATATCGAGGTTGACTGTTACATACATATATATTAACGCACCGGCGCAGGGGATAATTAAATAATTTCTGGTCTCACAAATTGTCCCGTGTCGTTGCTGGGACTAGAACCTTTGGCACCGAATTGCACGCAAATGTGCAGACTTGCCACGAAACCTTTTGAGCTATTGTGGTGTCCAGTATGCATGTACATGCATATATATATATGTATGTATATATGTATGTATGTATGTATGTGTGTGTATGTATGTATGTATGGGTGGATACATGTATGCATGCATGTATGGATACATGTATGTATGTATGCATTTAAAAATCATTCTATGAATGGAGAAATATGAAATATTATATCATAAATTATATTAACGTATGTTCAAAAAATATTTAGTCTCTATTGAAATAATAAATTAAAATACTTACATAATAATGACCAAATTAATGCAAATTAACGAAATCCTTTAAAATAGTATTTATGATATATATTATGTATATTATAATATGCAATTGAATTTTTTTTTTCAAGTCAAGAAGACAAAAACTATTTTTTTTACGATTGGCGCAAACGACAGTATGACATTTGTCACCAGTTATAACTCGGTTAAGGAGCTGCCACATACTAGCATATATTTGTTTTGCATGTAATATACTATTTTCCCCGTATTTTTCAATATCTGTCTTTCGTATATCATCTCTATTTATCTCTCTCCATTCCTTCTCCACCCTCCTCTGTATCTGTCTGTCCCTCTATCCTAAAATATATGTCGCCCTCTCGGTTTCTCTAGTAAGGACATTTAATTTATTTATTTGCCTTACATTTTACAACTAATCAGCTGAATACAAAACATAAATAATACCAACATAGTTGTACAAAATGATGGTGTGGTTTATATATAATCATGGACAAATAATGTGATATAAGTCACATTTAATACATTAACTATCAGTCTGCATTACTCAATATCTAATTGTATTAGCCTAGGTTTTCCAAATCCTTATTATTATTGGTGGTTAATAACTGTATACAACGATAAATACTTGGCAGCTTATAATAACACAGGTTTTTTTTATATTTACAGCGCAAATATTTGTATTGTGGACGCTCTATTATAAAGTAATATTGATCTTCTGTAACATTAGCCTTACACATAGTACATATTATTTCTAAATGTGTTTACTAAATGTTGATATACAAGTTATTTAGGCGTTGTCATTGTTTTACTCTAACATAATTGTTTAAACGTATCTAATATAATTCATTTGCTTATAATGCAGATACTGTCGTCAGCATACGATACATTAGAAATATAGTGTAATCGAAGTGTATACAGTTCTTGCAAATCATTACTACATATATCTCTGTTACAAAACGACATAGTACAAGCGTGATATTCACATATATACAAATCAATATCAAACCTGTTTTGCAAGTAACTCCTTCCCACCCGGAAGCGCACCCTCCGCTACATACTCCACTATGAGTATCACAAGTTGTATTTCCCCCAATGCAGTAACCACACGTTTCATTGCAGGTGACACCATAATAACCTTGTCCACATGCTACAAACAGTAAATATTGTTTTTAAATAGCATGGATACAAATCATTGATCAGTGTTGTGCGATATTAAGTGGTGATTGGGGTGTAGTATGGAATGTAGACGCATTTCGTTTCACCGCCATAGTCAGTGTCTTTTGGCTAACATATAAAATATCATTGCACGTCTTGCCGTGTGCATATAAAGGAACCTTTGTTTTTTTGGTTGTTTTTCTTCTTCTTTTTTTTTATCCCACTGCCCCCTTTCCATTCTCTCCTTTGAATTCCATCTCATTTCTTCCCGATCTGGCAACTCCTCCTATCTTTCAACTTCTTTCGCTGTCCACCTCCACATCCCAGTCCTTGTGTCTCCAACCGCGACAGGTGCTTGTCTCCTGTGGCTATCTGTGCCAGACACCTGCCATTGCCCATCAGCTTTTAGCTGTTGGCTTAGTCTGACCACTTCGGGGAGTGTTCAGTAGTTACTTCTGGCATTGTTAAGAGGCACTTGCAACCACCTACTATGCACCCCTACTACCAGCAGTCGTTAGTTAGTGCCGTGGGTCAGACCAGCATTATTAGCGGCAGGGAACAAGAATGCCAGGTGGGGGCAGGGAAACACACAGACAGCAACCATGGATGAAGTTGAGACAGGTAGGCGATGGCGTGGACAGCCCAGAACACAGAGTCGGAGGAAACTGACAGAATCGGTTGAAACAGATTGAAATCGTGGACTTGTTTTAGTTTTATTACAGACACACAAAAACACTCAGATACACGTGCAAACATACTGACAGACACACGCAAATACATTGACAGACACATGCAAACATACTGACAGACACACGCAAATACATTGACAGACACACACAAACACTCTGACAGACACAAACAAACACACTGACAGACACGCACAGACACCCTACCACATACACCCTAATACAAACGTTAACACACACAAAAATACACGCATACATACATACAGACACAAAAATACACACACACATACATCCACAAAAAATACAAATACAGATATACACAAACACATAGATACATGCATTAAAATACACAACATACATACATAAAAAAATACACACACGTGCGCGCATACACAAAACACACACGTACACGCAAACACGTGGAGCATTGTTTCGGTACACAACATTTATAAAAGAGGAGAGCTTAGTTGGGGTTGGTGTCGGCGGGTGGTGTGCGTGTCTGTGTGTGTGTGTGTGGGGGGGGGGGGGTTGGGTGTCTATTTATTTATCATTATTTTTATTTATTATTATTATTATCATTTGCAGTTTTGTTAGCAACTAAAATGCAGGTGAAAGTTTCTATTTAACAATCCTAATGTATAAAACGTCGCGTCATTTTTTTTTTTTATTATTTTCTTTTTCGGTTTTTTTTTTTTGGGGGGGGGGGGGTTCGGGGGGGGGGGTGTTGTTTTAGGTTTTTGTATGTGGGGTTTTGTTAATAACTAAAATGCAGGTGAAAGTTCCTATTTAACAATCCTAACGTATACAATATCGCGTCATTTCTCACTACTTCGATATAAATTATAAACGTTAATTGCAAAATAATAGTTACAGTTACAGTCATACTATTCCCGATTTAAAAACAAAATAGTCCACAGTCAATCTTAGACACGTCTATCTGTCCGTGTTGAACTTTCCCAGTTCCTCGAGAATAGATATATTAATATGAATACGTGACTGGACTGGTGCAATGTTCTTTGACGTAACAATATAGAAAACGTAGATTACACTTTATGGTTATCGCACAGTAAATGTAAACATATTTCTAGTTTGATATATAGCTGTCCTTTATAACGTTATCTTCCTAAGGTGTTTGTGTGTGTGTTGGGGGTCGTGTCTCAATCGGCAGATTTATGAAAGAAATGTTTATATTGAATGCTGTGACATTTATTACATATTAAATAGGATTGATTTAAGACCACTCTCCCAGGACTGCCTTAACAGAATGAAGCTTATTCGCAACCGCACCGTCCCAATCATCTTGCCAAGTCGAAAAGATATATTGGTTAATATGAAATTTAAAATCACTGTAGGGGACACCAACATGGACACGGGGCAGTTCAAAGCAGACTTGGCAGCAGCATCTGCCTTTTCGTTACCCCTAATGTCAACATGGCTGGGTACCCAACAAAATATAACATCTTTATTGGCAATAGATAAAACGACACACTTTCGTATCACCATCCCAACTAAGGGGTGCTCCATTTCAATACATTTACGTGGCTGAGGTTTTCCGAATACATAATCAAAACCGGGCGACGCATTCCGAATGGTTTTAGACTGTTCGCTAGACTGGGGAAGTAATCGCTATTATGTCCTATATGGGTTTGGTTGTGCAAGATACTAATAGGAAACCAGTTGAAAACAAAAAATGAAAAATAACTTTCCGATCTCTTACAAAGATTAGTTATTTGCATTTTGATACGAAATACAATATGCGGAAATGGTCGGTCGCCAGGCGGGCGACGCGTGATGAGGTTTTGACTTGCCCAACGCTATTTTGACTCGCCATGGGCGATCGGGCGACCGTAAAGTGCACACCCTACAATGGCAATCAAGACCAAACCATTCAGAACAACACATAATTAATTATTAAAATCAAATCGTTAGGAATGGAATAAAATTGTATAGATGTTTAACGACACCCAAGCACGGAAAAAATACATCAGCTATTGGGACAACTCTTTAGGAGTTGTCTAGCATATTTGTAACATTTTGTGTTATTAATGTTCGGAAAAAGTCCCCTGATCTGCAAAAAATAATCAAATCAAGGAACAAATAACATCTACACAATATTTGAGTTCAATAATTTTAATGTGACAGTTATAAAACAACTAAAATACAAAATCGTTATTTGCAAAACGAGAAAACGCATGCAGAAAGTTCATGTCAGAGCTTCGGTGATCCTCAAAACTTCAAGATGTGTGGAATTGGATGGATGCCGGTCTCGCACTTGGTGCACATTTCAGCTGTGTGGTCCTGGCTGACCAAGGTGATCTAGCCAGTCGAACCGAATCTCATTTGGAACTTGATTGGCAGATGAAACAAATCCTCATGGGCGACCTGAAGTAGCATGACGTGGAGCCCAAGCGAGTAATACTCGCGCGACGGATCCAGTGATTCATCAATGGCTTGTTGTGTAGCACGGTACAGATGCCACGCCTGTTGCACACACTGGTCCATGCAATATGCAAACAATGGCCACCCTCACTTTTTTGTGGGTACGTCTCAACATTTTGGTCCATGCGATTGACCCAGCCTATCGTCCTGTTGTAGTGCTTTATGAGTTGTTCGATGTCCAGTCGTTTTCCCTCAGGCCTGGATATGCAATCCGCTTTCTGCACATGATGGATTCCAACTTTGTTTGACACAACATTCACGATGCTGTTGTCACGACCACAAGCCCAGCCTTAGCGTCAGTGGCGCAATCAAAGCTGACTCAGGGTCACTTTTTCATTTCTTTCACATATTTGAGAGGACACCCTTGAAGCTGGTTGACAGACACAATTCCAGTGCCACATCGTCTAACATACTTAAAAGCTCATGAACATTGAAAGTTCTGCAAACGAAATAACACTTTCTACACAGAAAGTATAATGAAAAAACCCTCCCCATTTGGGACCGCTATCCATTATTTGGGATGTCACATCAGATAGAAAACCCCCCAACTTTTCCACAAATAACTTGTGTTTATATTTTGATATAGTAAAGCAAACTGCATGTTTTGTCTGAGGGACAAATTTGAACCAAAAAAGAAAAATTAGCTTACGTGTTCGAAGTTGTTATGGCTGATTCGAATACATCACATGCACTCTCAAAATGGCTGTTTGTGGAACTTTAAAGGAAGGGAGACAACTCCAAACTAAATTCTCAGATCAGCGATGACCTCCTTTTACCCAATTAGACAATAATATATAACTTAAGCAAATAATATTGCCTAAGATAATGCATCCAGGAATATCCTCGATCACATTTATGCATTTGTGGTTTAACAAATCACCCTCACGAACACGCACGCACACACAACATGGAATATGTACAGTCAAACCTATCCTAACGGCCACCTGTACTCAGCGGTCATCTGCCTTAAGCGGCCATTTTTTCCCTCCAAAACGATTTATAATGTAAATGCACCTGTAATAAGTGGTCTCCTGTCTAACGCGGCCAGCGGCCACCTAAATCGGATCCCAAATCGCTAAAATTCCCATATTAAGCGGCCACAATAAAGTTTTACTATTATATAAACGGGATATTTGAACAACAGCAATAAGGTGCAGAAAAGAACCGATCTACACACCTTCAGGAATACTAGTAGTACCCATTCAGTCCCGACATCTTTACTGTGTATCAATTACGAAAGTAGGACTCTGGAATGCATCTAATTGCCACTGGGCAGGCTACGCTTGGCATTGGTAGATTCACTTACTATGATAATACACGACATGAAGTTAGAATTAAATAATTACATGGAAAAGGAAAACAAACTTGTTGAGAACGGTTAATTTAATACATTTCCATTTGCTTTAACCAGTTGATTTATAGTCAACTGTGAAGCAAACATCCGTTGATTAGCAGTACAGACGGTAAAACAAGAAATGACAACACGTTTTAAATACTATATATGTGGCAACCTGTATTAAGAGGCCACTTTTATCTACTCCCTTGTGTGACCGCTAAATACAGGTTTGACTGTATATATTAATATTTACAGAGGCAGTGTTTCACATAACATACACACCTTAATTATATTATTAATTCAATTTTAAAAAAAATGGAAACAAAACAAAACAACAACCATCCAAAAAAATATAAAGCAAAAACCTGTCCAGTTGTTGTTCAATTGATATAAAATACTATCATTTGCCACTAAATCTAAGAATAATTTTTGTTTTATTTTTACATTTTGTATTCGCACAAAACAACAACAACATAATACGTACTCTTACAGAATGGGAAGTCATATCCAGTTTGGCAGTTCTGACAATGTCCTGTGTTTTTGTCACAGTTATTTTCCGTCAGGCAATGTCCACATCTCTGACAAGGACTACCCCAATATCCCTTACTGCACACTGGAAAATAAAGTAGATATACCACATTACATTGTATACCATGTAGCATATCCGAAAAAATAACGTTAAACAAAATTATGATATTTTTTTTTACATCACATACGATCAGAATTTGATAACTTTGCAAATGAAATGAACATAACACAGATCAGGCGATTACATTGATTGATATGTAAGAAAACCTACGACTAAACACATAAACACGGCTGTAGTGTGGTCGAAATTGGCTGATATTCCTGCCAGATATTTGGTCTGGCAAGCTACACATTTTGCCGTCTCGAATCAAAACATGTCAAACCAAACATGATTGACACTAACGTGTGAATATAAACCTTAAATAATTGCTGTCAGACGGGACGGAAGCCAATCTGATTTTGCATCGGTCCGTGGTGAAGTTGACCTGCACTAACAGATGGAAATGGGAATATGTCGAACCCTGCTGTATAATTTTCTATTGGCGACGCTTATGAATTGACGAATGCATTTGTAGTCATAACCCCCACCCTCCAAAACAACAACAAAACAAACAAAAACAAAAACCCAACAACAACAAACAAACAAAACACCAATAACAAATATCCAAATAAGGTTCAAACACAATGCCCCCCCCCTCCCCCCTCTCTCTCTCTCTCTCTCTCTCTCTCTCTCTCTCTCTCTCTCTCTCTCTCTCTCTCTCTCTCTCTCTCTCTCTCTCTCTCTCTCTCTCTCTCTGTACAGTATTTAAACCTGCCAGTATATAATTCAATATCAAACCTGTTTTGCAAGTAGTTCCCTCCCATCCGCCTGCACAACCTGACTCACAGGTACCATTTTGTGTATCACAAGTTGTATTCCCACCAATGCAGTGACCACACGTTTCGCTGCAAACGACGCCATAATACCCTTGTTCACATGCTACAAACAGTAATTGCAGTTATTGTGGATCATAAATACTGAAGACAAGATAGACAATATTATATATAAATCGGCATAATACGGGATCTAGTTCAGTCGGTAAAACACTCACCAGAGGAGTTTAGATCGCAGAATCATTACACAGTTGGTTTTGTTTAACGAAACCACTATTTCAGTATCAGATGTCAAACCGTTGGCAATTTTACTGCATGGTCTTAAGGAGGCATTCCACTACATTTTTACATTAGTACCAAGGAATCATTTATATGTAGAACGACGCATACAGGATAGCACACGCCACAGCCTTTGATATACCAGTTATGCTGCACTGGTTGGAACGAGAAATAGCCCAGCCCTCTGATCAATACTACACCGACCGCGCATCACGTGAATGCTTTACCACTGGGCTACATCCCGAACCATCGTAGAATCGAATCTTCTCGGTGACACAATTGTTTTATTCTCACAACAATCTGATACTCACGACTGGTAAATCAAATATCTTGAAATGCACTGTCCTGCCAGTAAAAAGTGCATATGCAATGACATTTTATCCGAAGGAAAAATGTAACGGGTTTTCTCTGAGGCGAATATTTGACACTCTATAGCTGATGATTAATCATTCAATGTACTCTAAATAGTGGTGTTGACTGTAAATAAATACTATTTCCCTACATAAAAATAGCTCATGCATCACAATTAATAAACCACTGAATATCCATATTACTATAAATAACCAAGTACATTTAATGATTTTTATATATATCATTTTAGAACTAGTCAGCAGTAAGCGAATCAGTAATTAAAAAAGAAATTAACATATTTTATCAAGATAATAAATACCGGTATACTATTTTCATGTCCATGACGTTACAATTCAAAAAATATAAAATAAATAAATTAAATAAAACAGAAATAAATAATTAAATAAATAAGTACCGTAATGAAATGTGTTTTTCCCCAGAGTAATATATACAAATGAAGTCTTTTATCATACTAGATGGAAATTAGAATGGGGTTCAACTAAGTTTACTTTATTGGGAATTCGCTTCTCTTTAAATCTAAAACATATAGTTAAAGAAAATTTTGAACCAAAAGTATTAGAAATGGAAAGTACAATGAAAATCTGGAGTGCACGAAAATTGACGCTATTAGGCAGACTCACTGTTTTAAAAACATTAATAATACCCAAAATAATAAATTTACTAATCTCATTACCAACTCCTTCTGAACAATTAGTCCAAAAGTTAAAAAAACTGATTTTATAGTTTTATATGGGAAAATAAACCAGAAAAAATAAAACGTGAAACTATAATTCAAGATTATCAAAACGGAGGATTAAGAATGATTAATATTTCAATTTATACAACAGCCTTAAAATCAACATGGATAAGAAGACTACTTACACATGATTCAAAATGGATACATCTTTTTTCATCTATTACAAAGGTATCAATACATGATTTAATTATATATGGGGATCAATTTGTTAGCGAGATAATGTAAAATACAAGTAATCCTTTTTGGAAAGATGTTCTTGAAAGCTGGAGAAAAATTCAATGTGAAGAAATCATTGAAAGTATAGACGACATAGTTGGTGTCAATATTTGGCACAACAGTAAAATATTAAAAGATAAAAAAAACTATTTCCTACAAAAAGTATACCGAAAAGGGAATTATTTTTATAAATGATTTAATTGGTGTACATGGTGGCTTTCTAACTGTTGACGAATTTATGGTGAAGTATAATATAATAACGAATTTTTTAGATTATACGTCTTTAATTAAAGCAGTAAAATGTTTCATTGAAAAATATGGAAAATTAAATTGTCAAACTCTGAATTTTTCCCCTAATTATAAACCAGTTTATCCACAAAAGTTAAAGCAGATTTTAAAGAGAAACAAGGTTGCAAGGAACAATATAAACTGCTATTCAAAACATCACAAATTCAAAATCACAATTAAAATATCAGGAAAAAGGTTTTAACTATTCATTAAGGGAATGGAAAATATATTATAGCATACCCTTTAAATGCACTAGAGATACAACTTTGCGGTGGTTTCAGTACAGAATATTGCATCGAATACTCGCAACTAACCATTTTTTATATACTATTTACTATATAGATACCAATAAATGTACTTTCTGTAATCTGCTGCCAGAGACAATGGAACACTTATTCTATGATTGTCATTTTGTTAAAAATCTATGGAAATCTATTGCAAATTGGATAACAAATACTATGGGTGAACATATTACTTTTGATAAACATATAGTTATCTTAGGTTTGCCTAATGAACAAAACAGCAGTGTAGTAAATTGGATGATTATTAATATAAAATATTATATTTATTCTATAAAAATGCAAACACAAAAATTGAACTTACGATTATTACAACGGACAATTAAAAACAAATTAGAAATTCAAAGGTGTATTCTGCTTAAAAACTGTGAATACGAATATTTTGAAACATATTGGAAGAAATGGTATAATTTATTTATTGACAATTTTACATGCCATTTTTCAACTGTAGTTTAACATACTGGCTTAGAGACAAACATTAAAAGATAAAATTTGCAACCAGTTATTCTTTTCTTTCACTTGTGATATTTTGTTTTTCCCCTTTCTTCTTTCCCTTCTTTATTGCTCCCACAAATAATTAACACTAATTACCGACATGTATGAAAACTGTTGTACATGGATATTTGTGTGTGTGTGTGTGTGTGGGGTGTGTGTGTGGGGGGTGGGTGGTGAGTAGGTGAGTGGATGAGAGAGTTTTTTTTAATGCAGTATATGTTTTAAACATGAACATTGTGTACATGTAAATAGTCTGTATATACAGTGTGTATATATATATATATATATATATATATATATATATATATATATATATATGAAATATAATTAAAATATGTGTACGTCAGTGAGCTCAGGGCACTTCAACCCTGACACTGCCAAATATGTCTGGGGACAATAAAAATTTAAAAATAAAATAAAATAAAATAAATAAAAATAAAATATATACAAATACCTGTTTAATACTGTGCTCCCTGTATATAATTATGTACCAATATCACATATACATACGATAGCATATGCTAACATAACTTGGTTTAATTTATGTATGTAATGTCAATCACACGTATATCACATATTATTCATGTATATATTCCTACCAGTGTTAATGTACAACTGCTCGAGTGTAAATAAATTATTTTGTTATAATTGATAATTGTTATCGCATACCACACGTACACATGCTCACTAGTATTGTCTGTTTCGCTGCACTGAATATGTTAATTTTGAGAGGGTTACTTATAATGCATATGCATAATAATATATCTAAATATATTTAAATGTGTATATACGTTTGTTTTGTAAGAAATTCAAAAGTGTAGTATGCGCAGAAAATAGGATACTGAGGCTTTGTAACGATAAAACACTATACTTGACTATACTTAAAGGAAAATAAATAATAAAAGATAACCGTCCTGTCATTTTCCCGTTGACAGCAAATGGTGTCACCTGTCACTAAGATAGAAAATTATTATTTTATTTTACCTTGCATACACAGAACAAAACAATACCTACTAGTACATATTGGCAACTCCCATCCAGTTTGACACTGCTGACAATATCCTGTAGTTTTATTACAGTGTCCAGTCTCACAATGACCACACTTCTCACAAGATACACCCCAATATCCGTAACTGCATGCTGTAGAATAATAATAATAACACACTACATATTATACATACACCGGGCCTAATTCATTAAACTCTCTCAACTTTGCAATCTCGCAGTGCAATGCTAAAACACTTGCAAAGAGGATGCTTTGTTGTCTAGCAGAGCCTAAGAGACCTTTGTAAATTAGGCTCCACATTATTAACGACTATGTAGCAACGAAAATGTATTTAATATTTGAAATATTGACTATTTCTGAATGACAAAAGCATTATCATCGAGCAAAGCAGCAAAGTTGCCCAATGCAAAGTCGAATTGGTCTTTGGCAAGATAGTGATGGTTTCCATGAATCTGTAGTGTCTTGTTTATAGGATACATAGTATGAAGACAACCTCTAAATAATAGCATATTAAAGATTACCAGCATGGCATATATATATATATATATATATATATATATATATATATATATATATATATATATATATATATATATACTTATTTATCCGTCTGTCCATGTATATATCTGTCTGTTAGTCTGTCTGTCGATAATAATAACACTAATAGTAGTAGATAATAATATATAGAAACATACATAAACACGGGAACAAAAATATGCATAAAGACATATAGACCCACTCACAAGCAATGACAAATTAGTATACATATTTATCATCCATTAAAGGCTTTTGTAGGAGATATCAATGGCACTATAATTTGCAATATCTCCGCTTCTTATTATCTTGATTGGTCAAATTTTAATCACAAGACAATGTTTTGTTACGTCACTGTTTGTTACACGCTACACCTACCATTAGTGACGTCACGCCACTGTCGTTCTGCCAGTTAAAGGGACATTCCTGAGTTTGCTGCATTGTAAGATGTTTTTGACTAATACAATATTTCTTCGATTAAACTTACATATTAAAACTATTTTCTTGTTTAGAATATCAGTGTCTGTATATTCAATGTGTTTCTGGTCGTCTTAATATTTGTAACAAGCCCAAAGTGGATTATGTTTTCAAATAATTTCGTACGTACGAAAAAATTATATTTTAGGAAATAAAATGAAATTTAACCTAGTAAAAATATTAGAACGATCAGAAACACGTTTAATATACAGCCACAGATATTTTATGCAGACAAAAATATATTTGATATGTAATTACAATCGTTAAAAAAATGTTTTAGTCGATAACTTCTTAAAAATTGCATCAAACTCGGGAATGTCTCTTTAACAGTCTACCGCTGACATTCAACCCACATTGTTTACAACTGTCGCAAATGAAAAGAAAGATAATGGACGATAAAAAAAAATATCCCCCTTTGTCTTGTGATATCATAACTTATCAGCACTCGTTGATAAAATTATAAATCCTCGGCAACCCTCGGATTTCATACTTTTGTCAACTCGTGCTGATAAATTATGATATCACAAGACACTCGGGGAGTATCCTCTATATACTCAAAGGCAAAAGTTATTGTGGCATGGATTGTTTGGAGTAATACATTTGTGAATGGATTTATGAATGTAAACCAGAGAAAATGTGCACGAAACAGTTCAAAGACATGCAACCATGCAGTTGTTGCAGCGATTGCATGCTTTGTGCAAGAAACATGGACTATTCGGGAGAAATGCTGTCCAGTGTTCACCATAAAAGGCCACACATTCAGTCGCAAATCATTGTCACTATGTGCTGCCTTCAGAAGTCCAGAAGTCAGAAAAACACCATTAGTGAACTGTTTGGTGCAATTTCGTCACGCCACGCCTCAGTGAAAATGAGAGACGGCGAGTCATATGGAATGAATGAATGTTTGTGTAACGACACCCCAGCACAAAAACACATATATGAACATATTTATATACACTCATGTAAAACCACAGTGTAAGGAGCTGTGGGGGGGAAAGTATAATGCAATATATAAAATCAAGTTAAGTATATCTTAAAATTTTGTATAGAAGTCGAAGTGTTTTAAAGACTTTACAATAAACATTGGATGGAAGTTAAACAATTCCAAAACATTTATGTTGCCAAATATATCATTTATTGTCGGCTTGAGATGATGACACTCCATCAAAATGTGCCGCACAGTCAGTGTACACTGAAAGTGTTCACACTGAGGAGGAGGGTCCTTCTTTAAAATAAATGAATGCGTCAAATGTGTATGGCCGATGCGGGCACGGCATAAGACTACTTCATCCGTCCTGCATCGCCTGTAGGATGACTGCCACTCACCCAGGACTGCCTTGACAGAATGAAGCTTATTCGCAACCGCACCGTCCCAATCATCTTGCCAAGTCGAAAAGATATATTGGTTAATATGAAATTTAAAATCACTGTAGGGGACACCAACATGGACACGGGGCAAGTTCAAAGCAGACTTGGCAGCAACATCTGCCTTTTCGTTACCCCTAATGCCAACATGGCTGGGTACCCAACACAATATAACATCTGTATTGGCATAAAAAGACATACTTTCGTATCACCATCCCAACTTAGGGATGCTCCAATTTTATGTACTTTAGAGCTTGAAGACACGAAAGTGAGTTTGTAAAAATAATATACTTGGATGTACATGAATCCTTAATCTGTTCCAGGGCTTTACTGATTGCCCAAATTTCAGCAGTAAAGATTGATGCTGAATCGGACAATCTCATGGAAATTATTGCGTCTGATGGAAAAACTGTAGCACAAGCCACAGAATTCCCATCCCGTGATCCCTCTATGTAAACAGGAATGTAATCACAATACCTCTCTTGGATTTCCACGAAATGCTGTTTACAAATAACTGCATCTATGCGATCTTTTTTTTTAGATGCACAAGATCGAATACAATATTTGGTGCTTTGATACACCAAGGTGGCAAAATAAAATATGAAGGCGTTTCCAAAATGTCTGTTAAATCAATGCTGGAAACTGATAAAAACTGCTTAATGCGAAGACCAAATGTTGGAATCGCATTCGGGTGCTTGAATCTGGGACCTCGCAGCGTGACGTCGCACGCCAATTTAACGTCCACAGGAAAACCACATGGCACTTATGGCAACGGTATCAACAAAACAACCAGGCCAGGGACCGTCCCCATAGCGGCCGACCACCCGTGACAACTCCTCGCCAAGAAACGTGGATCCGAACCACGCATCTGCGAAACAGGTTCCAGCCAGCAACCCGCACAGCCCGTACCAGCCCTTTATCCAGCATTTAATTGCCTGAATGAGACGACGGTGCCAGGCCACACTCGCTACTGACTGTGGACTTCGCTCTGAACCCCCTCTAGTGATGTGGCTCATTTTCATGGACTATTGCTCATTTCCATACCTTCTGACATTTATCTTACCATATTATAACGTTTCATACACGGCTGTAAAAACGTATCAATTATTATTGTCTTTTGTGTGTGTCACAATAACTTTTGCCGTTTAGTATAGATAATATACAAATGTAGTCAAAGTTCGTCTCTCTCTCTCTCTCTCTCTCTCTCTCTCTCTCTCGAAGTCCATGTACTTACTGTGTTAATAATTGGTTTCGTGAAATACCTGTTTTACAAACAGTCTGATATTAGGCCTACACAGTAATCATGTACCCATGAGTCGTTATATATGTTTATCATAAGTGTACGATGTCGACAGACAGTGCGGCAAATATGTTCTAGCGAAATTTACCCAAACACTGTATTGAGCATGACTACTATAACACCACAACCAATAAAACAACTGTTATAACGCACCGGCATACTGATAGTAAATAAAACCTCTTACTGTCACAAGCGTCTCCAGTCCACCCATATGGACAAGATGTACACCTTCCTGTCTTCTTGTCACACACTTCCGTCTCATATCTACAGTTGCACGTCTTGTCACAGTCTTCACCATACCAGAAATCTGTACACACTTAATTAAAATAAATGTGTAATAATATAAGAAAACGAAAAAACAACAACAAAAAACAACATTAGCTAACAATAACCACGGCATAAATCAGACCATTTGAAATATGAAATGTTTATCAAAACCCTAGAATGAAAAAGATGTAAACGTACCTGTATCAAGCAAAGGTAAATGCGTGGATCACCTTCAAACATATCGGATTTAAAAAGTACATGATTAAATAATAAACATCAGGTGCAAACGATCCTATTATCAACATTTATTTATTTATTAATTTATTTATTATTGTAAAACGTATTTTATAACACATTTCGTGTATGCATTCTGTTGAGTGTAATTCAGTGTCTAAGCCCATGTTCCTGCTATCACACTGATAATCATGACATGACATTCAGTTGAAATAGTAGCGAGATAAAACGGTAAAAAGAAAAAAAACCCTATTAATTTGTAGTCTAATTATATATTTAAAAACAACAACAATGCAGTACAATTTTACTTACCGAAGATTTGAATTTCACATAAAGTAAGAACTCCATTAACGTAATCACGGCCAGGGGGTAATCCGAAGGTAACTAGTTGACCTTGATATATGCATTTTACTTCAAATATTGTTGGAGGAGAAGAATCATTTAGCCATCGATAACACTCGTGTCCATCGACTTCAATATGAAATCCATTTAGTCTAGCTGGGTCTAAAATGATATAAAGCACTTATGCTTCACTCTCTGTCAGATGGTTTACACATTATGGAATAACCATATTCTTTAAAACACAAATGTTAGACCCTTATGCACTCTCCAAGATGGCTTCGAACATTTAGAAAATTTATAGTTGTTAACCACCATCACCATTAGAATATTATTTTAAGACTATTCTCTTGACATAGCCTATTTATCATTTGTTCTACTAGAACATTTCATACTCTTGAACCCAATTTGAAAATATTCAGTTACCCCATGCAACATATCAAGACCATTTTGACAAAATTAATGCTGCGATTGTCGCTTTGACTATTCTTATTTGTTGTTAGTAATGTGTCTAATGATACTCACGCGAACCACTTTGGTATATTTGTATTGTTTGAAGTGGGTACGTTTTACCCAAGTCAACGTGCCAAACTCGTGGGTCGTCTGTTGCGCAAGTGCAGTGGAAATTCGGTTTGGTACCAAAATCGGTACGTGTATCACCATCCACAGCTAACCACGCTTCACCTTCATAATTAGGACACGATGTAGACTGATTAGCTGTTTTGTTCAGAGCCACGTTTTCTGAAAATTTATAAACTACAATGTGAGTAACATTAATATAAACTATATGCATGCAATTGTAACATGGTTAGTGTTTCTCACAACAAACTTGCATTATAGCTAATTCTAGTTGACTCTGCAAATAACGCGAAATTAGCTTGGCTAATCAAATCAATTTGCGACAGTGAAACGAGCATGAACCTGTCGGAAATTTGAGGGATTTTCCAACAGCCTTTTTATATATTAATACGCTACTTCTCGTTGTTTAATTAAACGCACTTGCCTGTAACATACTGAATCTTTGTTCTGAAGAAAAATGCGTGCTCCACTAAATTTCATGATACAAACGTTTGTGTGACATCATGTGTGTGGCGCTGACAGGAATGCCGAAGTAAGTAACGGCAACTATGCCGAATTATTAATTTTCGTTATCGAGCACTAGTTGTGCTGAGTATTCGGAATGAGTGAAATCGGTAATAATGGCTGGCATAGTTGTATAAAACAATAAAATACAAAATCGACATTAGGAGCAGCAGTTGTATGTAAAAAACACGCACTTTTTTTTATCGGCTTGCACTATTATTATTTTATAAGGCAGATGACTTAAAACATAGTAATAGTGACCAGGTTTTTGTTGACGCTGCCTTCAGTTCGAAAAAAAACAAAAACATGATATAATATTAACTATAATCCTTTGGTAACTTTTCTAGGATTAGATGTTTGAAGATGACACATTTGAAAGGTATTTTTAGTCCGGTACAGCTGAAAATCGAAAATGTGCAATGCAAAAATGGCGGAACAATTATTGGTATCAAGCATTTTACGTCCATCCAATGAAAAGAAATAATCGAACTGAATGGAATTGATTATTTATTTTGTTATTTTTGTTTCTATACATATGCTTTGCGTGGGTTTCGTTATATGCATTAGTAATATTTATGTCATTAAAGTTTTTGGAGGTTATTTTTATTTTTTTAATTATTATTATTAAGAAATAAAATTTATCAGTACAGGTCATCACTTATTTTCAGGCTTTCATTTATTTACTTTATAAATAAACTTATTATTTTCTTTAGTATTTTAAAAAAAATATTATTACAGGTCAATAGTTAAATGTATTTCATGTTTTTTTCGTGGGTTTTTTTCTGAAGAAAAAAAAAATTAATAATAATAATAATTGTTTAATTATTATTGCAGGCCATTAGTTATTTTAAGGATTTTATTTATTTATTTATAATTAATTCACAACCCCCAGCACCACAAACTAAACTATTTTTGATTATAACAGTTTCGTTAATCATTTATAATATTTCTATTAACCTTTTATTGCAAGTTCTGGGAAAAGGTGAATAGACACACAGATAGATGGAGAAACATGCAAATCTAAAATATAATGATTGTCAGCTCCATCTAATTTATTCCTTGAAATATATTCATATAACTACTTTTAAAATTTGTACTATAATCCATATGTAGTTACGTTACAAATTTGCACAGCAATGTACTTAAATAAAGTACTGAACAATTATGTTCAGGTACATAATTATCAAGGATTAATTCTCAAATGTTAAACAGAACATTTCGAAATTAACATATATATATATATATTTGTGTGTGTGTGTGTGTGTGTGTGTGTGTGTGTGTGTGTGTGTGTGTGTGTGTGAAACATGTTAAGTGTAAACTTACCTAAAGTAATCAGGGTACCAACAAAAGAACAGGAATGATACACATTCATCACTCTACTTGTATGTTAAGTGCACACCAGTCCTCAACAAGACTGTTAATGTTAAATTCATTCATACTGTTGATAACAACTGCTGTTAGTGGTAATTTATTCCTATTTAACCGATATAACATCAACTGTGTTGTTGAGGATTGCCTCGTAAAGATATGAACACTTATTTTAATTAATGCATAACTTTGACTTGGTAACAATTGCTGCTTGAGCCAACTGCCTCGTACCAATGTGCACATTGCCTACTAGGTGTTAAACACGGGTAAGCACACTAAATTACAAATAATGCACATTAATTCAACAAGAAACAAGCAAATGCGTGATCTCTTGCCACCCCAGTCCATCCCCTCTGTGTCTGTCTCCCACATGTGTTGTGTATCTGTATATAAGTGTGTGTGTGTGTGTGTGGGGGGGGGGGGGGGGGGGGAAACAAACAAAAATCCATGTTTTACTTAGTTAATAATTAAATTAATTAATTTATTGATTTATTATTATTATTATTATTATTATTATTAAATCAATAATTTATTTATGTCATTTATTTATTATAATTACTAATATTATGCAGTAAATTATTATTATATTATTATTTATTAATTAAGTATTAATTAATTATTTTTATAGTGTGTTATTTAGTTGTTATTATTAATTGATTTATTATTATTTATTAACTGATTAAAAAATATATAATAATAATTAGTTTTTATTATTATTATTATTATTATTATTATTATTATTATTATTATTAAACGTGATATTCCATTAAATATCGTATATTGTGGAAGAAACTCGTGAACCTGAGAGGAATACTTGTAAAAAATAATCCTATTCCGCCAACAGTTTACAATCACATTTTAAATATGCTTATAATGGCAGGCGGGATCTTGTTCGTAACTGAAAATTGGATTAATGCTGGATTACTATTTGAACAAACTGTCTATTTATATGTAAAACGTAACTCGGGAGCTTTTCTTTATACAGTAAGTGTTTATATTTGTTGGCACATCTCATATTTCGCCACGAAATAATTAATTCCATGACTTTATCGATTCCGCTTGAAAACAGCACTGACTGACTCGGCATCGATCTTTAGTGCTGAAGTTTGGGCAGTCATTAAAGCCTTAGAAGAAATCAAGGATTCGATTGCATCCAAATTTATTATTTTCACTGACACACTTTCGTGTCTCCAAGCTTTACGCAGTATG
Source organism: Gigantopelta aegis (assembly GCF_016097555.1). Taxonomy (NCBI): domain Eukaryota; kingdom Metazoa; phylum Mollusca; class Gastropoda; order Neomphalida; family Peltospiridae; genus Gigantopelta; species Gigantopelta aegis. The sequence goes on along the minus strand of NC_054699.1, from coordinate 13,643,331 downwards.
AAGCTAGATCACCCCTTATTTGGGATGGTGATACGAAAGTATGTCTTTTTATCCGTTGCCAATAAAAATATTGTATTTTGTTGGGTGCTCAGCCATGTTGGCATCAGGGGTAATGAAAAGGCAGTTTCAGCTGCCAAGTCTGCTTTGGATTTGTCTCATGCCAGGGTTGGTGTATCTTATACTGATTTTAAACATAGTATCAACCATTTTATTTTTTCGACTTTGCAAAGTGATTGGGGAAGATGCGGCTGCGAACAAGCTTCATGCTATCAAGCCAGTCTTAGGAGAGTGGCAGTTCTCCTATAGGCAGTCTAGGAATGATGAAACAGCATTGTGTCGTGCTCGCATCGGACATACTTGAGCCATTCATTTATTTTGAAGACAGATTTTTCACCACAGTGTGAGCACTGTCAGTGTACTCTGACGGTACGCGCTACATTTTGGTGGAGTGTATTTGAATGAAACTCGAAAATATATATTTGGTCAACGAAATGTGATGGAATCATTTCGATTCCATCCAGAATTTTTATTACAATTTTTACGTGATACTGAATTTTACTCTGAATTTTAATTTGATCTATCTGTGACCTTTGTATTTGTTGCACAGTTCTTTACACTGTGTTTTTGTTTGACTCTTGACTTTTATATTGATGTTGATCATCACTTCATGGTTTCAATTACCATAGTTTGACACCCAATAGCCGATGCATTTTTCGTGCTGGGGTGTCGTTAAACATTGATTCATTCGTTCATTCATCCATTCATTTGAAAACTGAGTGGAATCTGCATGCTTGATTTGTCCATTAGACTTGTAAACATTGGAGGTCCAATAAATGTCAAAATGTTAAAAAAGGACCGTAGATGTTTACCTTGGTGAGCTCGGGAAAACTATGTCGTACTTGACCATTTGCGGACATTCATGCTGGTTTTACAGTCACAACTATGTGTTTTACCGTCTCCACTCCACATCGCCGGTAAAACTCAATCTGTGACTGTAAAACTTGCATGAACGTCCGCAAATGGTCAAATGCAACAGTTACCTCCTAAATAACCATTTCCAGCCTGAAGCTCGTCAGTAGGACGCGTCTGTTTCTCATGTGCCACTGTACGTACTCGACTTTTCGAATTTGTCTTTTATTGGCGAAGTATTCAACCATTGGAAGTCTGGTTGAATGCTAAGGCGCTACTCGTGGGGGCAGCCTGCATAAACAGGGTATATATATTTTTTCAAATAAACTCATTACCTCTACGTGATTTTTCGACTAATTTTAGCCCAATTGTGTTGAATTTGTTCATATATGTATTGTTTATCTTTTAGTCATAGGCCTATATTTACCCATCTTCCCAAGCCAACATACCATTCGGTATATACGGAATGATATCTTGGCTTGCGAAGATGATATTTGCTGAAATGTTGGAAATAAGGGAAAACACCTGTGTAAAAAACAGACTACAATGGAAGTTTGAATATTTTTGTAATGGTACGCACTCATGAATCATTTTAATATAGTATCAAATTTCACAATGCATCATGTAATCTCTAAATAATTAAATTTCCGTTATATTCATTACAATATAACGTTACCCTATTGGTCCAGATGTATCAACGAAAGTTTGTTCATTTCTAGACGAAAGTAAGAATTACGTCATCAGAGAACATCATATCTGATGACGTCATTTTATATGCACAAGTTGTCATATTGAGCGTTATTGTTATAATTAAAAATAAAGTATGAACTTTTAGTGCTATTATTAGCAAGTATGATTCAAATTTAATTATAAGTATTTTCTGTTAATTCTTTATGTTCATCTGGGCATGAACAATAAAAATCATCCGCCAACTTATGTGAGAACGGCTTCGATGAACGTAAAATAAATAACAGACAATCCTTAAAGGGACACGCCCTAGTTGTTAACCATTACGCCGTTGTTTTTCGCTATTAGGCCAAGTAAAAATAATTGTTTGGTTCCTGTTACATGCCAAAAACAAATAGGGTAGGTAGGTAGGGAAAACATTTTTTTTCACCCCATTTTCGAGCTAATATTTCCTGAATAGTATAGCAGATTAATATATTAAAAGCTCTTTCTTTGTGTTACATTGCAACTGACAATACATACTCTAATGAGAATCATCAATTATTTTCTATATAAAAAAAACATGTCGAAAGCTAGTCCAACCACAATCGGTATTAATGTAAACACCACCCAAGTCTAATACTACACGGTAAGGTTATAAACTACGATAACACTAAAATAACACTATAATTTGTTCATTGGAAAAACGTTTTAATATCAAAGGTCTGATCTACAATATGGTTACACCCCCTCACAACTACAGCAGCAACACTGATCTTCCCGGCCTATTTCATTGCCAGTATTGCAGTAACAAAATGTACATCATGAACACAACGAAGATGTCAATAAAAATTAACAAAACAAGTTAACAAAAAGATCTCCATACTAACTATCCTCATAGCAGAGACATCAATATTTAATAGAAAAACGCTCGGCCAACTGGCAAACAGTGACGTTTCACCCGTCCACCGCGATATCGTCATCCTTTGGTTCAGCTTTACAGCTGGCTTGATAATGAAATCTGACACCGGGAGGGTGAATGGTAGAAAATAATTCCTTGAATGTCGTTTTATTTGAAATTGATTTAAATAATATTTTTTTATTTGAATGTGCACATTTTTTGACATGTAAATGGAAGAAGCCATTGACACCACATGCTCTCGGACGTGTTCTCGTACTCATTCGGAACTACTCGGAACTTGTGAATCCAATCGGAACACCTCGTCACATTCCGCTAAGCTTATATTTCGTGGAAATGTACGAGGAGTTCCGAATGGCTCTCGGAAGCTTTTCATTTGGAACTCTTCGGAAGTAAAATTACGCGAAGTGTTCCGGGTCTTCTGGTAACGAGATCTTGGACTGACTGATCTCGTGGCATCTCTCTGCAGTTGTTGTTTTTAGAGTCGACGAAAATTAGGATTGATATTAATGGATTATTAAATAAAACAGGTGGAAAAAAAAGGGGGGGGGGGGGGAGGTTAAAAAAAGTTTAGGGTCGGCACCAAAAATCTAGGGACGGTCGGGTAAGCGGAACCAAACCATTTTTTTTACTACGGCTTAAACTCATTTTTTTCACAAATAAAATTGCACTTTACTTACCGTTTGTTATTTAGAATATACATTTCCGTGTTTTTTGGTAATCCTGGTGTTTGTAATACCACAAAATGCATTTTTCGTATTTCTTAAAAAGCCACGGGCCTCTGAGAAAAAAAAAACGTTGAGCAGACAAGGTCTAATCTATTTTTAGAGGGGATATTCCCATTTCAATGTCACAGACGTTGGTATACCACGTGACTGATATCATTTTGGTTCGGTTTGTTTTCTCGTGCAGGGTTCGCGCAATCAACATCCGATTTGTTGTCGTTTGCTTGTTGTTCATTTGTGAGATTTTTCTTCACAGTTCGTGAACATTTTCATTAACAATACAGTTCAGACAAGTAAGTATCTCAATACAAAACGTTACAAACCCTTAAAACCAATAATTTTGCTAAGTCTTACGATATCTGGAGGGGGGATACAACCAGGACAGAACAGTTGGAACATGTCCAGGAGAGGTGAAAGGAACGCACCCCAGGTCTATGCGCACTCTGTGAAATTTGTCGTGATGTAGGCATTGTTGTGCTTCGAGCTACATCTACCGGTGACATCAGAATAATAACTTTCAAAATTATTTCAAGCAATTGGGACATGGGGATTCCCATGGTATTTATCAATATAAAACCTGCTTTTTCACTCCATTTGATACAAACGTGATCTAAGTGTGTTACAGGTTTGTAGATTAACCAAAATTATAATTTATTTTCGCTGGATGGAACTAGGGCGTGCGGCTTTAAATATTAATGTTAAAATGCCAATGTATCAGTTACCATTTTGACAGAACCGTCCGAAATAGCCATGTTCGCACGAGGTACAGTTGTACTTTTCGATATTTCCTATACAATCTTCAGCACAATGACACTGATATCTTCCTGAAAAAACAACAACAACATAACTAACAGATACGAGTAAGATGAATTCACGAGGATATTATTCTGGACCTAAGACGTGGCGTTAAAAGCAAACGCCACTCTACAATCTAATAATAACTAATAGATGCCATTCTTTCGTCGTACTACAAAGATGTTCTGTCACATTCAGTTTCATATCTAAGAATGTACGTATTCACTATTAATATATAAAACAAATCAGCAGGATTTGTGCGGGTCCGTACCTAAGAAACGAAATTCCTAGAAAGATCGATAAACAGATCAACATAATCTGATAGACATAGATACAATCAGCAATAATGCTAATATATGCAACTGTATTGGTGTTTTCCGCCCCCCCCCCCCCCCCCCCCCATTTCAAGGTACTTTGACCTCAAAAAGCTGACAAACATTTCTTCAGTTAAAGGGACATTTCTGAATTTGCTGCAATTTTTAAGATGTTATCGACTAACAGATACTTTTTAACGATTGTAATTACATATCAAATGTGTTTCTGATCGTTATAGTATTTGTACTAGGTTAAATTTCCTTTATTTCCTAAAATATTGTTTTTTCGTACGTACGAAATTATTTGAAGACAAAATCCAGTTTGAGCTTCTTAGAAATATTAAGACGACCAGAAACAAATTGAATATACAGACACTAATATTCTAAACAAGAAAATATATTTAATATGTAAGTTTAATCGTAGTCGGAAACATCTTACTGGCGACTTTACTGGCACGCCCTATATACAAAGATGGACGCTATTATAACGACTGAGTTGGAACCATATATTATATTCCTGGTGAGTACAAGCTCTTCTATCTAGACAACATATCTGACAGCGAATCTTGACTACTGCATCAACGTTTTTTTGTTTTTATTTCCTCATGTTGTAGAGATGCGTTAAGGAATATGTTTCTATTACACACTTTTAATTTCCTTTATTATTATTATTATTTATCATTATTTTTTGTGCGTGTTACTGGTCAGCAGATTAGCGTATCATATCATCAATTTTGTCGAAGAAAACACACCACTTTGAGGGCGAAATGTTTTAAAGGGACATTCCTGAGTTTTCTGCAAGTTTTAAGATGTTATCGACTAACAGAGACTTTTTCACGACTGTAATTACATATCAAATATATTTTTCTGCATAAAATATTAGTGGCTGTAAATTAAATGTGTTTCTAATCGTTCTAATATTTGTAAAAGGTTAAATTTCATTTTATTTCCTAAAAATGATTTTTTCGTACGTACGAAATTATTTGGGCTTCTTACAAATATTAAGACGACCAGAAACACATTGAATATACAGATACTGATATTCTAAACAAGAAAATATATTTAATATGTAAATTTAATCGTAGAAATATTTTATTTGTCCGAAACATCTTACAATGGAGCAAACTCGGGATTGTCCCTTTAATCTAGGGAATAGAACGTTGTTGACACTGCGGCGATGATGAAAAGGCGTGTCTGTATCACGACACGCCAGAATAACTACCGTCTGACATACTGTAAATGCGATACTTAAGATGACTTAAAATTGAATGGATCCACCAAGGTGGTTCGACTCTGCGAAGCAAGCACCTGAAGCGAGCACTCAGATTACTGAGCTAAAGCCCACCCCTAGAGCACATTATGGCATCAGGGGTAATAAAAAGGCAGATTCAGCTGCCAAATCTGCTTTGGATTTGCCTCATGCCAGGGTTGGTGTGCCTTATACTGATTTTAAATATAGTATCAACCAATTTATATTTTCGACTTGGCAACATGATTGGGACGGTGCGGTTGCGAACAAGCTTCATGCTATCAAGGCAGTCTTGGGAGAGTGGCAGTCTTCCTATCGACAGTCCAGAAAGGATAAAATAGCCTTGTGTCGTGCTCGCATCGGTCATACATACTTGACCCATTCTTTTATCTTGAAGAAAGATCCTCCACCCAGTCTGGAGCTCCACGCGGTAAGACGTGTTTGTTTCGCTTGTGCACACTGCACGTGCTTTCGTGTGCTCGACTTGGGGGTCCTTCATTTCGTTGTTTTTGTCAGCGAAATGAAGTTTTCTACTGGGATGTATGCGGCCATTGGAACTGATTGAACGCTGGAACGCTTCTCGTTTCGACAGTCTGCACCACCAGGTTGGATTCTTTTTCAGCGAGATTCCTCGCCTCCACGTCATTTCTCCGTCTGACTATGTTGACTTGTTTTTTCGTGACTCGTATGACGACCATTCTGCAGAACGCCACGGTTGTTCGCGTTTAGTCTCTACATGTCCAAGCCTGTCCTACCAGCACTGGAAGATTGACCGCCCCACTCTAAGAAGAAATAGGAAGCGGGGTCGGCCCCTACTACTCTTTTTCTAGACTTTACATTGCTTTATAATGATACCATCTCGTATCCTCCGGAGTCGGGCCCGTCCGCACCACTATACCAACCCATGACGACTGGACTATACCCTAGTCTGATACTCTACTCGTTCAGACGGATCCGGCTTCTCAAGATCTGTATTTCAGCACAGCACTACACCTTCAACGTCTATCGACTGTCAATCTAGGGGTTTTCTTGACGGGATGCAACCCATCTCGTCCCTTTAAGCTGTGCACCCAAACGGCCTTAACGTGGCCACTCGCGTGGACATATCGATCGGACTTTAAACGTTTAGATCTGCGTTCAAAATTTTATGTCGAAATTACTTCTTTTTTGTAATATTATTAAATAGTCCGATCCTCTCTTCTTTCTCTTACTTAATTTTGGACTGTCCTTCTAAAATGCTCCAAATTATATAAATATTCGGCCGAGCAGTCAATTCTTTTTTATTTTTGGTTTGTAACCTTTTTATTTTTTTATTTATTCTATTAACGTTTTTACTAATTGCTATTTTCAAAATTCTGCCCATTTTCACCCCCCCCCCCCCCCCTCCATCCCGAGTCAGGCTACCGATCTCATCGGAGGTCGGACTCGGGATGGGCGTGTTCGAAACCCTAGTGGTATATGGGCACGTTAAACTAGTTATCATCATCATCATCACCACCTCAGTGTGTGCACTGTCAGTGTACTCTGACGGTACGCCACATTTTGTGAAGTTTAAGCATCCGAAGAAACTAGAAAATATATATTTGGTCAGAGAAATGTGATGGAATCATTTCGATTCCATCCAGAATTACTTTTACAATGTTTACGTGATACTGACTTTTACTCTAAATTTTAATTTGATCTATCTGTGATATTTGTATTTTTACACAGTTCATTACACTGTGTTTCATTTTAACTGTTGAATTTTTATATAGATGTTGATCATCACTCCAGATTTGCCTTTACCATAGTTTGATACCCAACAGCCGATGTACTTTTCGTGTTGGGGTGTCGTTAAACATTCATTTATTCATTTATTCCTAGAGCACATTGATTAATTATCGGCTACGACTACATTTGGTAATGCTGACATGTAGTTAGTAGCAGGGTATCTCTAATATGCACTTTCCTACATACAAGACAATATTTAACACATCCTTTCATATACACATTGTTGGGCAGTGGATGGGGCGGGGAATGGGTCCGCCCCTACTTAAAAGATAAGATGGCACTTAGACTACTGTTTCAAATTAGCAGTAATTGATATTTTTATATATTTGTTTCAGAAATAAAATATACAGATATAACATTCTTAAGCAATCGTGGAACACTAGTTGGAAACACCTCCCGTTTCCACTCCACGACATAGGGCCGATTTCATATGTCTGGGTTTCGAAACACCGGGCTATATCAAAACCTAGGTTTAACACTGGTTTACGCAAAACGCTGAACAACCTGACCAAGACATACACCCGTGGTGTATTTCACATGTGTGTGTTTTACCTGTGTTTACAAAACCACGTTTTTTACATGGGTTACCCGCAGATTTGGAAAGGGACATAAGCGAGGAATAGCTTACACTTTGTACTTGAAACTCGTTACCGGTATATTATTAGCATTCGCGTTCGAGTTGGAGGATTACCTACCTCCTCCTCCCCCCCCCCCCCCCAATAAATAGTGGTTAGTCAAAACACGCTTTAGTGGCTTTACACCTTCCCCATGCAGGTTCTAATAAACCAAATCAATTCCAATTTCCGATAATGTTAACGTATACTAATAAATCTTATATAAGCAGTGTATCAACACACCCAATAAGTACAGCAATAACAAGTCTGGCACCTCACATCTAAAGTACCTGCAAGAAAATGGGGGGGGGGGGGGTGTCACGTACCATTTACGAGATCTAATTTTAATATTTTTATTAGCAACCGTCATTTTTGCTGAAAATTGCAGTTCCATTTTTGAGGGTACCCTCTATTAGTTTCAACCTCTGGTGTATACTGCATAACAACTGTAAAACAAATAAAAGTGTATTTATTTATTTATTGTCAATGGATAATAGTATTTGCACAAATAACCAATGTCGCATATTACGACCAATCACACCCACAGTTGTTTTCACTCAGTAAATGTTTGACGGTACACCTCAGACTTTGACACGGAACTCTCTTCTTTAGTAACATGCAGCCGTTAAAACTCACTCTGGATGGAAACTGCTATCGGTAATCGAACAGAGTGTCTGACAGCACTAAATCGCACGCCTTAAACACTACGCCCCTGAAGTGTATATCTTGAAGCTGTAAATCTGCTAACAAGACTGTTTACAAACCAATAGTAGTGTATTTACTTGACACAGATAAAGAGTTGATGCTTGACCTCACTTTCAAACGACTTTAAAACTGGACGACTGAGAAGAACACAATTTAAATCCGAACGATCAACACTAACAAAGGAGACGTTAACCAGCACCTCCACTCCCAGCACGCCACCCTTCCAGTAGTTACACATAATGGACATTCTACATTATATTTTCGCCATTTCCGTAATGATATTTGAGTAATATCAATGCAATAGGGAAGTTCTGCCACCACTTGAACCAAAGAAGAGAGTTGTTCCGTGTCAAAGTTCGATGTGCACCGTAGTAGTAATATGTGACATTGATTATGTGTGCAAATACTATTATCCATTAACAATAAATATATACACTTGTATTTGTTATACAGTTGTTATGCAGTATATACCAGAGGTTGAAACTAACGCGCAGTACCCCCAGAAATGGAACTGCAATGTTCAGCAAATATGACGGTTGCTTTTAAAACATTAATTCAATATCTTAAATGATACGTGACCGCCCCCCCCCCCCCCCCCCCCATTTTTTTTGCAGGTGGTGCCACACTTTCTATTGCTGTACTTCCTGGGTGTGTTGAAAGGCTGCTTATATCAGTTTTATTAGTAAACGTTAACATTATCGGCGATAGGAATTGATTTGGTATATTAGAACCTGATAAGGAATATTACTTCCCGGTCAATACTATGCAACAGAGATCAGTAACCAATATGGCGACACTACAAGTCACAAAATGTATTTGTTTCTTTATTATTATACATTTCGTACAATCTATTCGAGAATCGCAAGGTAAGTCATACATATATTTTGTAAGGCGATACTCTATATATACACTATTTCTCGTTCCAGTCACTGCTACACAACTGGTTTTGCTAAGGCCGTGGTATGTATTATCCTGTTTGTGGGATGGTGCATATAATATATCCCTTGCTGCTAATACAAAATAATAGCACATGAAGTGGCGACAGCGGGTTTCCTCTCTAAATAGGTGTGCTGGCTGTAACCATATGTCCAACGCCATATAACCGTAAATAAAATGTGTTGAGTGCGTCGTTAAATAAAACATTCCGTTCCTCCTTCCTCTACGAATATATGCCAGAATTATCAAATAGCCGTGATATCTGTTGCTCTGTCTGTGGGATGGTGCATGGAAAATATTTCAGAATTACCCAACGTTTGAAATCTAATAGTCGATGATTAAAGGGACATTCCTGAGTTTGCTACATAGTAAGATGTTTCCGATTAATATTAAATATATTTTCTTGTTTAGAATACCATTGTCTGTATATTCAATGCGTTTCTGGTCGTCTTAATATTTATAAGAAGCCCAGACTAGATTTTTTCTTTAAAGGAGACCGGACACCAAACCATATATACGGCGTAATGAATTGTTTGCCGTCATAAACCACAACACGCAACAACCGCGCTCCCCTTATTGACTAAGTTAAGCGTGCCAGTCTTGGTTGGGTTTTTTTTTCGCCGATCTCCGATGTTTGCCGGAAACTGTCGACAATTGATGAGCTAGACCCGTGACGTCATCGATGAGAGGAAAACTGAAGAAACTACCAAGCTGCATGGTCGAACTTAGCAATTAGAGTGACGAAGAATTGTGTCCAGCTTGTGCTAATGGCATCAAACCGTATCAGTTTGAACCACTTATCAGAGACTTTGTCCCTAATCCTGGAAATGTTGTCTTAGACGAAAATTCGGATGAATCAACTGCCGACGAAGACGAGGAAGCCACACGGTCATAGACTAGCATACAAGCATTTTTTTAAACATATTTTTTTATGACATTTTTAATGTAAACTGAAGTAAATGGACCTAATTAGAAGAAAACCACACAAAACGTAATAATATTTCATCATAATCTTGTTCAGCATAGATGTAAATATGACACGTCAGTGGATATTCCAGAGGCCGATTTCGCAAATTTGCAGAAAGCGTTCCCTCCTCATCAAAGGAAGATATAATAATTTAACAAAAAACTTTGTTCTCTTAACTAGTTACCCTCCAAGTTTGAATGTGTTTGGTTAAACCGTGTATTTTTTATTATTAAGAAAATGTCCACAGCCGGGTACAGAAACACAGAAATGTTGGAAAATATACTGTTGCCACATACTGACAATCACTTTACAACTAATATGTCTTATCGACAATATTATGTAGTCTTTGCATTTATTAATATAAAATACAACAGGCCCGTAGGAACTGGGGAGGGGCGGGCCTAGGGGCTTGTTCTCCATCACACACTCTAGGATGAAAATGTATGTTTTAAATTTCCACTACTTTGCATAAATAAAGATATAAAGATAAAACAATCTAGTTTGCATCCCTCACTAGAGACTGTATCACGCCCCCCCCCCCCCCCCCCCCCACACACACACACTTCAAATATCGTTTCCTACAGGCCTATACAAATGTAGATAATATGTAGAGGGTGAAGTTAGGAACCAGTTCCTTTTATCTTTAGGATTTTGTAATCATGATTTCAAACCAACTGTTTCAGGTAGTTTGCTCCACATACTGACATAAAACACATTTGTTATATAGTGGAATAAAATAAAAATAATTACAATATTTCCAGTGTTATTTTCTTTAATCATTCATGGAGGAAGAAGGAAGTCCTGATGAAAATATATTACAGGTAAAATATATTACAGGTAAAACAAAATAATAATATATGATGCTTATTCCATATGGTAACTATTGTTAATTTTGCTTTAAATTGCTAGATGAAAAAAGTGATTAATTATATGATTTTATGGTAACAGTCGAAAATTAGATGACCAGTTGTTTCAACCTCTGCCAAAGGTACCAGGTTTTCTGCCAGAAAATAATTTGACGGTACGTAATAAAACAGGCCCGTAGGAACTGGGGGGTGGGGGGGGGGGGGGTGCCCCCCGCTTGTGAGCTTTTCATTATCACATTAATTTTTGCCATTGTAACCAAAATCTGATACAGAGTTTATACCCAGTCCGTCAGTGCCCCCCCTCCCCCAGTCGTTCCTATGGGCCTGTAAAAACTAAATATATTCAAAGGAGTATATTGGGTGGCTATAGGTTTGAAATGTTTTTTTATTGAACATTTTATTTAATGCATTTTTATAAATTTTAAACAGCAATTATGTTACTATAATCTATCGAACAAATAAAACATATATATATATATATATATATACATTAATTTCTGAGATTTTTTAGTACATACATATAAGTTTACACTCCGCACCCTCTGGCAGAAACCCAGGGTAGGTATTAAAATAATTATTTGGTGTAGAGTATTTTTAATATGACATACAGAAAGCATTGAAAAGTACAAGTTTATCATACTTTAATAATCGACATTAGCTTTAAAATTATTTAACCATCATTCCTTCTGGCCAGAGTACATGTTGTCCCTGCCAAAGTGTTAGCATTTTAATTTTAATGACAATATACTGAACTGACGATAAACATTGTTAACTAACGTAATAATTCACGTTTTGAAGGTGTTTTGTTATGAGGTTAACAAACCAACTAGATCAAGAGACGTTAGTATGGAGTCATTATGGGCTGTCGGTGAAAATTAATTTGGTAATTATAGGTAAATAAATGTGAAGTTTTAAAACAACTTTCGTTTTTTTGGAAATCGAAACCATGATGTTGGCCGTTTCTTGGGATGCATTGCTGTTACTGTTGCAGTTAACCATCATATAATTATGTCGAAAGTATATAATAACACTAATTATTTTGTAAATTAAATTTCCGATAAACCTGGAGATAAAAAAAAAGAAAAGACGACTGAAAGGCACAACCAAAGAATCAACACGTGTACCGGTATTGCTTGGTAACTCTCACCGATGACGTATTGCCTCGCTTTCGTTCAGATCTATGCATAATCCCGCCCACTTCTTTTTTTACCCCAAACCTAAGACGCACAGCTGATCGGTGCCTCGCAGCGAGCCGGTCGTTAGAGTAATGCGGTCTTTGACGCTAACTTAATCCATTTCACACTACATGTCTTTTGGTGTCCGGTCTCCTTTAATAATTTCGTATGTACGAAAATAATATTTTTTAGGAAATAAAATGAAAATTAACCTGGTACATATATTAGAAAGATCAGAAACACGGGATTATTAAGTAATTGAAAATGCCCGAATCGGGATAACAACATGTATTCATATTGGCGTTAATGCCAAACTGCTATTATATAGTTTCCAAACGAGTAATTACGCATTTTTACATGGATTACAACAAATATTGTGGGTAAAATTATGGACACACTTGGTGAAAAGGTTTCTGGCAAGCTTATTTTGCCCGAATATTTATATGTTTTGCCCTAATTTGAGGATTTAACCAGTTTCGGGGTGGGGAGGGGGGGGGGGCAGTTATCCCCCTGTCTAGTACGCTTAAGGATCCCTCAATTATTGAATATTTATATGTAATGTTTTGGATAGCAGATTCGTTCGTGCGTGCGTACTGTTCCTTAATGAGATTGACTACGATACCAAGAAACGATCAGTAGAATGCTATCTATCCCCATAACAAATAGCTTGACATTGCAGCGGTCAACCTGTCATACAATAAATTAACGTGTTCTAAGTAAATACAGCAGTTGTTTGTCAAGCCGCGTCCGTGTTGGGTGAATGGTTCTGCATGATACCTCATAAATAAGGTTGTTTTTATGTGGGAGCGACCGGCCTCGGGTGGTGTCGAGGTTAAGCCATTGGACATAAGGCCGGTAGGTACAGTTCGCAGACCGGTACCAGCTCTCTCCCAGAGCGAGTTTTAACTCGTACAATCTTTTCGAGAATCGCAAGGTAAGTCGTATATATATATATTGTGTAATGCGATACTCGAGGGAATAGAACTATTAATACAATGTCCATCATTATTTTGTCTAAATAATGTGCGAAGTGTATACTACTACTACTACTACTACTACTACTACTACTAATTATTATTATTATTATTACTATTCATTTCGCACATACTTTAAACAAAATAATGATGAACATTGGAAACAGTTCTATTCCTATTTAATAATGGAAAACTAATAATGGTGGACATTGGAGACAGTTCTATTCCTATTTAATAATGGAAAACTAATAATGATGGACATTGGACACAGTTCTATTCCTATTTAATAATGGTAAACTAAAACCTAACTCATTACATCACGCTACATTAAATTACATTACTGTGTTGCATAATAACTTTTAAGTGGGTTTTTTTAAAGATTCGTTGCTACTAATTGAAAACACGAAGCGGGTTTCCTCTCTAAGACTATTTCTCGTTCCAGTCACTGCTACACAACTGGTGTTACAAAGGCCGTGGTATGTATTATCCTGTTTGTGGGATGGTGCATATAATGTATCCCTTGCTGCTAATGAAACAAAAATAGCACATGAAGTGGCGACAGCGGGTTTCCTCTCTAAATAGCTGTGCTGTCTGTAACCATATGTCCGACGCCATATAACCGTACATAAAATGTGTTGAGTGCATCGTTAATAAAACATTTCGTTCCTCCTTTCTCTAAGAATATATGTCAGAATTATCAAATAGCAGTGATATCTGTCTGTGGGATGGTGCATGGAAAATATGTCAGAATTACCCAACGTTTGAAATCCAATAGTCGATGATTAATACATCAATGTTCTCTAGTGGTGCCATTAAGCGAAACAAACTTCAACTCTTTGCTACTAATGGAAGAAATGTATCGGTTTCCTCTCTAAGACTATATGGTGTCAGAATTACAAACTATTAGACATCCATTAGCCGATGATCAATAAAAGGCATTGTGCTATAATGTTGTCGTCAAACAAACCAAACAAACACAACTATTTTAGCCAGTACAAATCATCAACGACACCGTATCTCCTCATAGGCGCATGGGTTCCCATTTGTTTACAGGGGGGAGGGGGCAGACTGATTATTAAGTAATTGAAAATGGCCGAATCGGGATAACAACATGTATTCATATTGGCGTTAATGCCAAACTGCTATTATATAGTTTTCAAACGAGTAATTGCGCATTTTTACATGGATTACAACACATATTGTGGATACAATTATGTTTCAGGCAAGCTTATTTTCCAGAATATTTATATGTTTTGCTCTAATTTGAGGATTTGACCAGTTCCGGGGTGAGGGACAGTTATCCCCCTGTCTAGTACGCTTAAGGATCCCCGAATTATTGAATATGTATGTGCAATACTTTGGATAGCAGATTCGTTCGTGCGTGCGTACTGTTCCTTAATGAGATTGACGAAGATACCAAGAAACGATCAGTAGAATGCTATCTATCCTCATAACAAATAGCTTGACAGCGGTCAACCTGTCATACAATAAATGACCGGCATTGGTGGTGTCGAGGTTAAGCCATTGGACATAAGGCCGGTAGGTACAGTTCGCAGACCGGTACCAGCTCCCACCTAGAGCGAGTTTTAACGACTCAATGGGTAGGTGTAAGATCACTACACCCTCTCCTCACTCACTAACCATTAACAACTAACTCACTGACCTGGACAGACATCCCAGATAGCTGAGATGTGTGCCCAGGACAGCGTGTTTGAACTTTAATTGGAGATAAGCACGAAAATATGTCGAAATGAATGAAATATGTGGAAGCTCTAAACCAAACCCCCTCTTTCTCTTTAAACCCTTTTCTGTCCCGGACGGACGAACTGGCGGTAGTCGACACCTTGCTCGTGACAGGCGTGCGCAACAACAACGTGCTCTGAATGTGCACGCTAAATCCTATGGCAATGATGTGGGAGCTCTGGTTTTGTTTGTATATAGTGGGGTTTTTTTGTGTGTCTTTCACGCTCTCTCTCTCTCTCTCTCTCTCTCTCTCTCTCTCTCTCTCTCTCTCTCTCTCTCTCTCTCTCTCTCTCTCTCTCTCTCTCGCTACCATTCTGTTTGTGTGTATGTCTGTCTTTTTCTAGTAAAAACACTAATTCTAGATACAGGTTTCTCACCAACAAATCGCAAATCGTGCTTTGTGTGTAGAGGAGTACAACTCTACTAAAATTGAGTATATTTAAGTGACTATGTTCACTAGTTCCCCGGCTACCCTACAAGTTGAAGAGAAAGGAATTGAGAAAACGTCCTTGAAGCAACCGATACGGGTAGACTATTGGTAGAATTTAGTTCCTTGCGGCGCTGTTACAAAAACACAAATGGAGATATTTAACTTATATGTTATATACTGTTTTCCTCGTTCAATTTCAGGAAGATATCAGTGTCACTGTGCTGAAGAATGTATAGGAAATATCGAAGAGTACGAGTGCACCGCGTGTGAAAATGGCTATTACGGACGTTTCTGTCAAAATGGTAACTGATAGCCTGACTAAAAATTTCCATAATACCATGGATCAGATGTGATTTTGCTCTTCTTCTCTTATAAGTAGTTTAACATATCTCAATGGTGAAGCACTCGTTTGATGCGTGATCTTTCTAGGATCGATATCCGCCGGAGGGCCCACTGACCTATTTCTTTTCGCAGTTAATGCAGAGCAATTGGTGTAACAACAAATGTGGTATGCACTGTATGGTGCATATAAAAATCCTTGTTGCTAATAAAAAAATGGAGTGACGGTAATGGGTTCCTATCTCATTATATATGTGGTCTTTGCCACATGGCCGATGCCACAAAGTCGTAGATAAACATAGGTTGAGTGCGTTGTTAAATGAAGTATTTCTTTCTTCCCCGTCGGCGGGCCCATTGGCTGTTTCTCGTTCCAACCAGTTCACCACGACTGGTATATCAAAGGCCGTGGTATGTGATATCCTGTCTGTGGGATGGTGCATATGACAGATCCCTTCCTACTAATGGAAAACATGTAGGGGGTTTCCTGTCGAAGACTGTATGTCAAAATTAACCAGTGTTTGACATCTAATAAATGATGATTAATAAATCAATGTGATCTAGTGGTGTCGTTAAACACAACAAACATTTAAAGGTGTTTTCGTCTTATGAAACCGACAACTTCACAGTTTTGATTCACATCGCGACCACATATCAATAAATTATTAATGATTTGCTAGCAGCATGTTAAAGGGACATTCCCGAGTTTGCTGCATTATAAGATGTTTCCGACTAATAAAATATTTCTAAGATTAATCTTACATATTAAATATATTTTCTTGTTTAGAATATCAGTGTTTGTATATTCAATGTGTTTCTTGTCGTCTTAATATTTGTAAGAAGCCCAAACTGAATTTTGTTTAAAAATATTTTTTTTAGAAAATAAAATGAAATTTAATGTATTTTATAAATCTTCAGAAAATTTGGCTCTAAACAGATCAGCTCAGCAGTCGGTAACTTGTCCTGGTTTTGAAGGTGAAGCTTGGTTAGCTGTGGACGGCGACAATCGTACAGATTTTGGTGATCAGCATCCTTTCCACTGCACCTGTTCACAAGGCGATCCGCAATTCTGGGAAGTTGACTTGGGTAGAATGTACCAGCTTAAAAGAGTAAAAATATACCAAAGGAACATCTGTAAGTGTTGTAAATACATTAGTCAGAATGAATCAAACATTCGGCTTTGATTTCAACTATAAGAGTAGTTTGTCATGTGAGTGAATTTGAAAATATGCGGCTGCAGCTGCTGCCGATGCTGCACTAAAACCACTACCACAACTTTAAACAAAATAGAAAAAAATAATATGAAAACACCGCATTTTAAATACGTAAATGTTTTTTTACATACCGACACTTAGACATGTACAGAACACACGCGGATACACGTATACACACACACACACACACACACACACACACACACACGTCGAACCCACACACATCATTCATTTCTGTATTTTAATCATTTACGATCACCGAAAATCAACTTAGACCTTCCTACCTATCGTTGGAAAAATGGATTTTAATATAAAATTCAACATCTTTTTTTCAATGAACAAATGATGTTTGGGATACCGGGATGGCAAATGTGATTAAACAGTTTAATTTTGATGAAAAAACATTACATTTATAGATATCTCTCGATTACTTACAATGTGTCTTTGTTTACAGAACGGCTAGCCTCTGTAAAATAATATTATATTACTGTTAAGCGTGTTTTGAAAATAACTTTGCAAGGGGACGAACATGTCCCAAATGCGGTCTTTTTATAAGAATAATAGAATCACCATCGATGTATCTTTGTGATTTGTTTTAAGAGCTATTCATTTAATATGGTGTTTTTGGAATTGGTTTCTTTGTTTAGTGTCGAATTGATAAACCCCCACCCCCACCCCCACCAAAAAAATCAATAAATAAAAAAAAAAAAAAAAAAATAATAATAATAAAAAAAAAATCAAAAAAAAAATCATCAAATCAGAATTTAAAACAACAAAAAGCAAGAACCTCTCCCCCCCCCCCCCACCCCCACAACAACAAAGAAAAGGAACACACAAAAAAGAGAAATAAAATAAGATAACAAGCACGATTCCATTACTTTGCTCTAATCAGTTAATAAGCGTTGGATTACAACCTTTAGGATATAGCATTCTGTCATATTTTTAAGACAATTCTGATTGTATAATATATACCATAGTATGCCTGAAAGAGTTGACGCAATTTTGAATACTTCACAACGATCCACATCTTGAGAATAATATATAGACATACAAAGACAAATCGCAAGTTTCAGAATATTTCTCTAAAGACAATTAAGTTAGACTAAGACATGCACGAAGTTCCCACAGGGAACGCTTTTTTTCATACTATAGTAAAATACTACAAGTTATTTATTTCTGAGCCGATTGATTTGTCAATTTCACACTAAAATTTTCTTTTTTTAAATTTCCAAAACACTTTTAGTTTTCTTCTTACATCAAACCAAACTGAACTTATTTAAAAAGAAAAGGAAAAAAGAGCTACATTTTTTTTTTTGTAGAATAATACGTCGGACTATAGGTCTCATTTCACAGACGTCATCTGCCATTGAAATCTATGTTAAATTGCCCAACTTCAAATGAAGATTGCCAATAGAACGGTTTCTCGTTGGCATTAACAACATACACCATTGCGAACATACATTATATAAGCATTTAATTTCACTCTAAAATTGAGAACATTTCCGTATAAGTTTTTTTTTTTTTTTTGGCTATATAACCACATCTGGCTGTAGTACCGCTCCGAACAGGTAGATCATTAACCGATTCACTCCGACTGTCTCTTCTGCTATAACACAAATTGTTTTAGTTATTCCCCAATTCCTAGAAGTGAATATGTGAACCACGACACGTCACAATTAGGAACTATAGTGGACCGTGATGAATGAACTTTCACCCGGAAGTGAACTGCGTGGTGAGACCATAGCTGATTGTCTCTTTCAGATCGTTGGAGACTCGGTGGATTCCATATTGAGATTGACGGGCACGAGTGCTATCGGTGGCCAAATGCATCTAATCCCCCGACTGTCTTTGAAGTAAACTGTAGCCATCATGGTCAACAAATTACTTTCAGATTGCCTACTAACGTAACGACCCATCATCCGCTTACCTTGTGTGAAATTCAAGTGTTTGGTAAGTTTAAAAAAAAAAAAACACCTGAATATCATTGTATAATACAGTTTAAAAATTAAGTTCATGATAAACCAGTCTTGCATGCTATTTGAAATCAATTGTGTAAAATCTGGGGAAAACAGAACAAATGTATATTACATGATAAAAGTGTTACACGACTTGCCTTTAACAAACAGCATTCCTGTGATAACAAGAACACACGCACACACACACACACACACACACACAGAGAGAGAGAGAGAGAGAGAGAGAGAGAGAGAGAGAGAGAGAGAGAGAGAGAGAGAGAGAGAGAGGAGAGAGAGAGAGAGAGAGAGAGAGAGACATACATATATATATATATATATATACATACATACATACATACATACATACATACATACATATACATATATATATATATATATATATATATATATATATATATATATATATATATATATATATATTTATATATATATATACTTGTTAATGAGGTTCTCGTATCAAATTTCTTCCCACACAATAAAATAGATGTTTAGATTGGTGTCAAACTATGGTAAATGGACAAAACAAAGAAAGAATCAACATCAATATACAAATTCAACAGTTAAATTAAAACAGTGTAAAGAACTGTGCAAAAAAATCAAATATCACAGATAGATAAAATTAAAATTCAGAATAAAAGTCAGTATCTCAAAGAAATTGCAATAACAGTTCTGGATGGAATCGAAAAGATTCCATCACATTTCTTTGACCAAAAATATATTCTCTAGTTTCCTTCAGATGATTACACTCCACCAAAATGTGGCGTTCCCACGCATCAGAATCCATGAAATACAAAGTGCCAAACTGCATGTACTTGCTAAGGATCTTGCCAAAGAAAACTTTTGTTTTCACTCGGGGCTTAAATTTGGCAATGCATAGTAGCTCGTTTAATATCATCTATGTAACACACATTTGAAATACTATGCTACATGAAAATGCACGTGCATGCATTAAACACAAATGTTGAACTGATATTATGTGTAAGTTTTAATATGCTATTTTGAAACTTTAGTGTCTCCCACATGAACAGTCTTTAACTGACATTTTAATATTATCGTGGGTATCCAGGGAGAATATAAGGCACGTGTAGTGGCTTTACACCTACCCGTTTACCCATTAAAAGTCTTGTATGCGATGTGTTGCTCGTGCTTTATTACAACAGTGTGTACGGATTTCTGGTACGGTGAAGACTGTGAAAAGACGTGTAACTGTAGAGATGAGACTGAAGTGTGTGGCAAGACGACAGGGAATTGTACAGCTTGTCCTGATGAGTGGACGGGAGTCGCTTGTGACAGTAAGTAAGATTAAGCTTAAAAGTGGTATATGTATAATTATAGGTGTTTATGACAAGTTCGGCGATTTATTTGAAGCATAAGAAACAGAAGCTGTGGAAGTATTACTTTCAAATCTGAAACATATGCATTGGCTCCAGTTGAAAGGATAATCATGTATGCAGAATGTTATTCTATTTAGTTGTATTTTCCAGCTTGCAGTGATGGCTATTGGGGTACATCCTGTGAGAAGTGTGGACATTGTGAGACTGGAGACAGCTGTACTAAAACTACAGGACATTGCCAGCAGTGTCAGACTGGATGGGCGCTACCATTATGTACTAGTAGGTTCAATGTTGTTCTCTGGTGAACACAGAAATAGAACATAAAATTCATGTTTATTAGATCAACATAATTGGCAGCATACACATAAACACATACAGGGCCTTAGCTAGGATGTTCTTGTTTCGGAGGGGGGGGGGGGCGGGGGGGGGGGGGACAACTGAGTAGTTAATAGTCTAAAACTCCTTAAACAGTTAAGAAGAGAATTTTCTATAAGTTTCTCTAATGCTTTCCGATAGCTACGGCCCTGACATACACTACACATATAAAGCAAAATATATACAGTTTTTATTATCAGAATCCAGATGCATTACTATTTAGTACGAGGCATTTCCACACTAGTGTCATTTTTAAGCTTTGGAATAATTAAACTAGAAATATATTGAAAATAATAGCTTAAACTAAATATGAGACAAGATGACACGTTACACCTTCCGATCAACGTCCTTAAATAAGCAATTGCAATTTGTCTTAAACATATTTTGATTTAATAACTAGTCTAGGAGTGGCAGTATTTCTTTTTTTCTGGTGGTGCACCAAGTATGCAATCTGCAGTAAAGGGTTAGGGTTACACTGGAAACCCGATTAACCGTAGTTACGATTGTGTGCTATCAAAACAGCATATGGAACGTTTACTAAAATAATATAATTACATTGGACTTTTATACGATACATTTCCAAACAGGAGTGTATGATTCAGTTTTAAACTGATTAAGAATATATTGAAAATAACAGCTTGAAATAAATGTAAAACATGAAGATGCGTTACACCTTCCGACCAATATTCGTAAATAATTAATTGCAATTTTCATTTAATCTGAACGACAACAATGCAGAGTCAAATGGACATTCATTTTGGAAATTGGTTCTATGAATCTATATTTAGAGCCTGATCTAAAATATATTTTATTTCAGCTTGTATTAATCACTACTGGGGTACATCTTGTGGGAAGTGTGGGCATTGTGAGACTGGTGATATCTGTAATAAAACTACAGGACATTGTCAACAGTGTCAAACTGGATGGGAGCTACCAAGATGCACAAGTAGGTATTATACGAAAGCTAAGCTTTGTACTAGGTAGCACTATTTTACTGAAACAAACAATACTGTGTCAGTTATTATAAAAGTATTATTATAGTATTTTGTCAGATGGCGAATGTATATTTATTAATTCAGTCAAATAAAAGTACAAACACCTTCCTTCAAACCAAATTATGTTAAAAAAACAAACAAATTGATTTAATTGTTTGATGCAAGCAATTTTTAAGAAATGCAATCGTAAGACAAGTCATTAATTTTAACATCTATAGCAGCGTAATAAAATACCAAACGCGACAATAATATAAGCATTCGGACTCAACTCAGATAGCATATATTAATGGAAGTATTGTTCATTTCCAATTAGTTTAAGAAGATCAGTGGAGTCCTCAAGTCTTTTCCGTTTCATCGTCCGTCTGAACTTTCGGAACCATCTTCGCGTACACCTTTCTCATAGCCAAATCGTTTAATCAAGAACTTACGAATGGATTATGTGCAAATTATCAGCCATCAATCTAATCCTTCTGATTGGTTCGATGTTGTCATTGGTTTTTGAGGTTTTGGGTCGGATCCATCAAACTTTTGTTTTTTTGCGCCACATGCATAACGATACATTACGTCATTTGCAGTTTTATTCGACCTGGCTTACATGTTTTATGTTAATTGACTGCTTGATTAATATTATTTGCTTGATTCAAATATAGAAGGACTCTTTAGAATAATTAAAGACCATATTAAACAAATATGCTATTTATGTTTGGGACTAAATGTTTGTTTTTAAATATATATTTATTGTCCCAGATCATATAGGAATGTCGGGGTTGGGAGCCCCAAATCACTGCTTTACATACTTATCCATGTCCCAAGCAACAACAAAATATGTTAAAAATAGCAAAACTAATAGAAACCGATTCAGACTAAAGTTCAACACATGCTTACAGTTGGACATGGGCAGCGATCTATAATGTTAGTATATGCGTTTTTTTATGATCCGAGATTTAAACGATAAAGAGAAAATAGCGAACAAGAGGAAAGAGAATCAGAATCAGAAGGGAGAAGATTTAGAAGAAGATGAAGAAGAAGAAGACAATACAGAGATAGATGGCATAAGAAGAAAACAAAGAAGTTGTTTTGAATTATATTAAACCTGAAACCATGCGATCTTCAAACAAGCTAAATCGGTCTTAATATATATTGCTACATGTATCATTACACTCTACGAATAAATGTGATATTGTTTCAGGATAATTACTACATAAATTGCACTTATTCGAATCGACGTAGCAAATCATATGTAAAAATGTATTAGGAGCTAAAATTCTTTGAAATAGTCTATATTGGAACCATAATAAACTTTTAATCGTTCACGCATTGAAACGGTAGCAAATAGTATTGTTCCCAATCACTTGGTGTAAACTAAATCCTTGATTCGTGTATTTAATTTGTGATTTTGGTGTTTCTGATTTGAAGTTTATTAGATTGTACATACCTTGCCATCCTCTTTGGCTTTGTAACACCAGTTTTAGTTTAAATGGAAGAATGGTTTCATTTATTGTTGTGAAATTGCTATCTTTCAAAGCATCTATTTTTAATGTATGATTTTACTGTTTTTACCATTGAAACGTAGTATATGAAAGTTGTTGTTGTATGATATATATTTATAAATTTATCAAAAGACAAAATATCACCTTGTTCATCGAATAGATCGCTTATGAAAATAATTCCTTTGCTGGTATAATTTTAAAATATAAATGGTTTTCTATCTATAAGTATTTCATCATTATGCCAGGTGTTACGACAGAAAATATCGTTTCCACTTCCAGGATTATGTTTATTTTCTATCTTTACCCAACAAAGTAATGTTATTTAGAAGTTGGTTGGCTTTTCCCGTTATGAAATAATCTCCATATATTATTAATGCATTTGTTGATATGTTTGTAATAGATTTAAAAAGATAAACCCACTTTGAATTATTCACAATCTTCGTATCCAAGAGCTGTTTAAAGTGATCATGAAGTTACTTACATTTAACATTTTGGGTCCTCCTACTTTATAGTCTTGATCACGTTTTAACGTTTCAGGTTTATTCTGCCAAATATATATATATATATATATATATATTTTTAAATAGTGTATTTAGAGTGTTTAAGAACATTTCTCCTGTGTTCGGTAATGATATTAAAAGATGTCTTATAATTGGTATTTTTAATGTTTTAAAAACAGATATTCTACCTAAGACTGTTAATGTTCTTATATACATCTATGCATATGTTTCATGTTGACTGGAAAGTTGATACCGAGTGAATTGAGTAGCGCGTATGGTGATAAACATCTTTAGAAAACTTTGTACTGCCTATCCAGATAGCTTTTGACTAAGAGTAGTTTATTTTTAGACCAAAATATGCTCATAATAGTCTAATACCGTAAGTGTACTGTACAGGGACTCGGCGGATCTTCTAAAATAAAGCATGTATCAGCTGTGTATTGCAATATTAGATATTCCTCACCATATATAATTATGTCTTTATTATTTGAATTATTTCTGACAATAATTGGAAGGATTTCAGCACATATTATGAAGATATATGGCGGCAACGGGTCACCCTGCCTGCATCCCCTTTGTAACAGAATTAGTTCGGATAAGAATCCAGTGTGTATTACCCTAGAAAAACAATTGTTATAAAACGTTTTAACCCAGTTTTTAATAGATGACTTAAAATTAAAAATATCAAGTACTTGATATATGAATGACCATGATACAGAATCAACAGCGTTTTCAAAGTCTCTTGTTAGCAGTAAGCTGGGAATGTTGCGCATTTCGGTATATATTAGTGTTATGTTTTCTCCAATGTATTTTCCTTTTATGAAACCAATTTAGTCTTTATCTATTAGTATCTAAATATTCTGTTAGCGATACGACATGATGCCATTTTGTAAATACAGTTGAATAATGTTAAAGGCCCCCAATGTTTAAGATATTCTTTCGGTTTATTTGCTTTTGGGATACATGTAATTATACCTAAATCTTGGACATTAGATATCTCTTTAATAGAATAACTATAGTTAACAGATCGAACTATGAAATATCCCAGATCTATCCTATACATTTTTAAAAATGCCGTCGAAAAGCCATTCAAAACTTGAATTTGTTCATTTTTCATACCTTTCAAATATGTTAATACTTCCGGATATATTATTTCGCCTTCTAATCTGTTTGCGTCGTCGTCACGAATTTATTGAATTTTAAATTACGTATTTTTCTAATCATTTTGCCCAGAAGGTGCAGAGTAATTTTATTTTTATATAAAAACTTTTGGTTAAAATTTCTTCCTGCTCATTAATTTCTTCTCCATTAATTAATTGCACTTTTGATATTAGTTTACTATAATAATTTCTAGATTCTAAGACGCAAAAATATGTTCATGGTTTTTCACCTTCTTCTATCCATTTTGACTTTGATCTGATATAATTACCTTTCAGTTTTTCTTTACGTAATACTACTAGTTCATTCCTGATTGCCCCAAATTCATCTATTTAGCTGTTTTCACTTTCCTCCAGATTTTTCATTTGTATGCAAAGCTTTCTTTCTAGTTAATTCTTAGTTTTCTTTTGAAAAACGGAAAATGATATCGTTTTCCCTCTTATTTCCATAAGTAATGTACCAATAAAGAGCTGATCATTTATTATAAACAGAATTTCATATGTTTGAATTAGTTGTAAATTTTCTTTATTATATATTGGGATTGATTCATATTGCACCAAATGGAGACTTACAGTGAACTGTAATAAGACTAAAGTTTTAATTTTTATTGAAAATAAGAAAGACTATAAAAAGTAATTTTTCCTTGGGAAATCCAAACTTGATAACATAGAAAGTTACAAATATTTAGGTGTTATATTCCACAAATCAAATAAATTATGCAATATGAACAAGCAAAGAAGGCCATGCATTTTATTCTGAGATAAGGTAGATACCAAACAATTTCTATACAATGCCAGCTCGCACTATTCGACTGTATGGTGTTACCTATTCTTCTACATGGAAGTGAAGTATGGGGTTTTGAGAATTTATCCTCTTTGGAAAAAGTTATACCTCCTCATAGGCTTCACATTATAAACTAGTGAAACATACTGTTGAATTTGAGACATATTTAGCATTTTCCTTTACACTGTGTTTTTATTTAACTGTTGAATTTTTATATTGATGTTGATCATCACTTTATTTATTTGCATTACCATAGTTTGACACCCAGTGGCCGATGTAATGTTCGTGCTGGGGTGTCGTTAAACATTCATTCATTCATTATGTGATATTTGTATTTGTATTTTGCACAGTTCTTTACACTGTTTTTATTTATATCTTGAATTTTTCTGTTGATGTTGATCATCACCTTATTTGTTTCCATTACCATAGTTTGACACCCAATAGTCGATGTATTCTTTGTGCTGGGGTGTCGTTAAACATTCATTCATTCATTCATTCATATTTAGCATTATTAGAAAGAAAACATTGGTGCCCTCTTTTGCGGTTTAGACTTTCAAACCATAACCTCCCTATTGAAATAGGCAGATGGAGAAAAATACCATTATGTGATCGAATATGCCTCTTGCGTAATAACAATGATGTTGGCGACGAGTTTCACTATATATGCTCCTGTACATTCTTTGAAAATGAAAGGCACCATTATTTACCTACATGCTGTAGATCAAAAGCTAGTATATATAAATTTCATAAATTATTTAATTCTAAAAAAGCTGGTGTCCTTTTTTTTTAATAACTCATTGTTGTTTCCATTTCATTACTACTGTTTATTTAAACTAACGCTCAAATCCATTCATATTACTTCATATGTTTACATGTATATATACATACATACATCAATACATACATCAATACATACATATATACTTACATATACCTATAAACATTCAGTGGTATAGAACGATAGCTAAACGAAGAAAGGCACTAATATGCAATCTAGAAAATTAAATTAATAGCTTGCCTATCCATTACATTATATTACAATCCTATACAAGTACATCACAATCCACATACACAAAAATACAGATATGTAAAACGAAGTACGTCACAATCATCACACACACAAACATTAGGTACCCAAGCACAAATATATCACAATCCTCCGACACAAAATACAGGTACACAAAACGAAGTACATCACAATCGTCCCACAAACAAAATACAGGTACACAAAAAAAAATGCACCATAGTCCTCACAAACAAATATATGTTTAGAGTGGTGATATTAATTGCTGTTTTCTAGCTCCAATAGTTGTTATCGTTATCGGTCTCAGAATCATATGCACCTTCGTTCAGAAAAGACGACGGTTCCACTCGCGCGATATGTCCAGATGATTTCATCTTAACAAAGAACTTTCTGTACGCGTCCATGCGGCTTGGACCGTCTCGTGTTCTTTTAGTTTCCATAAATATTGCACATTTTTTTGCTGTGAGATCTGCGCTAATCCACATCTTGGTTACTTTTAACTTACGTCTGTGATACAGTGCTTGGTTTTTTTTATACATTTGTGAAACAAACTTAACAATAAGTGGTATCGGTTTGTCCTTTTGAAATTTGCCAGTCCCATGGACAATGTCAATGTCAGAACTCGTGATTTTACATCTATTTTCGAAATAATGTTGACTGCAGAAACGACGGATTGTTGTGCACTTCCCTCCTTCTTGTCATCGGGTACACCCAATATTCGTATTGTTTGTTTCTTTTCTTTTGTATACTGTTCCAAGTCATTTATTTTTTTATTTGTAACTGAGCTAGAAAACACCGCAGAATTTGTATCAGAATCCAGTTTTTACACTTTTTTCTTCGCATCTGATTTTGTTTTTTCTAGATTATCATTTTTTTATTTCCAAAGTCAGAATTCGGATTCCAAGTATTTTAAAAAAACAATTTCGTCTATTCGACTTAGGATTTCAGATTTTGTCTTTTGTAGCGCGTCATTTAGATCGGGCTTTTTTAATGAGTTGCTCGCTTATGGTGTTTAACTGAGCCATAATCTGCGATAAATGTATCTGTTGTGTGTCCGATTGTTCTGTTGTTTTTGTGAACTTTTGTAATATGTGACTGGTCCACGCTCTCTTTAGCTTGTGATTGGCGGATTTTTTTTAATCTTGTTTTACACTTTTATTTTTTTTTTTTTTTTTTTTTTTTACTTGCGCTGTTTTCTGTGAGTGTGAAAATTTGAAACGAGGAAATATTTCGTTTATTAGTCTCTCGATTTCCAAGACACGATATGTTTGGTTAATAGCTCTTTTAGTTTGTAAAGTCACAGTTGACAGTAATGTTTATCTCCGCTGTCTATACTGTATCGGAGTTTGTTAGTACACCATGTCGTATAATACACCAGTCTTAATTAGTGTATAGCTGGGGTCTGGGCATGGGATCCGGTGACAATGGATACCTGTTCACCTTTGTTGACATAGTGTCAAACTTTCAGTGACAAACTATATCAAACTATGCTTAGAGGGACATTCCCGAGTTTGCTGCATTGTAAGATGTTTCCGACTAATACAATATTTCTACGATTAAACTTACATATTAAATATATTTTCTTGTTTAGAATATCAGTGGCTGTATATTCAATGTGTTTCTGCCCCTTTTAATATTTGTAAGAAGCCCAAACTGGAATTCGTCTTCGAAAAATTTCGTACGTACGAAAAAATCTTTTTTTGGAAATAAAATGAAATTTAACCTAGTACAAATATTAGAACACTCAGAAACACGTTTAATATACAGACACTAATATTTTATGCAGAAAAATATATTTGATATGCAATTAAAGTCGTCAAAAAGTATATGTTAGTTGATAACATTTTAAATATTGCAGCAAAGTCAGGAATGTCCCTTTAATAAGGTTGCGCAAAATTGTCTCCATGTGGTCTACGATACTTTACACGCATGTGTGCATTTCAAACAAGTTCTTACGTACATATCTGGCTAGAATTATGTTTCTTTCTGGAGCCTTGGATTTTCTCTTTCTTCTGTCACTGACTTTTGACCCCTTCGTCGGGACTAAAGTATTTTGTAAGGCAATCTTTCTTTCTCGTATTTTTTGTTTGTTTCGCAACACTAGCATGTTACTGTTTTCAGCATGTGAACATGGTTATTATGGTGCCAACTGCACTGAAACGTGTGGACACTGCATTTGTGGAAATGCATCATGTGATACTCAAGATGGAGTCTGCAGTGGAGGGTGCACTATCGGAAGGGAGGGAGATATTTGTAAAACAGGTATTGTTTTTGTTTGTATACGCGTAACCACAACGTTTGTAAAGTATGGTTTCCAGTGAAGTTTAAACTATATCAATTGTTTTCAAATCCCCACGTCTCCCTCTCTCTCTCTCTCTCTCTCTCTCTCTCTCTCTCTCTCTCTCTCTCTCTCTCTCTCTCTCTCTCTCTCTCTCTCCCTCCCTCTCTCTCTGTGTGTGTGTGTGTGTGTGTGTGTGTGTGTTTGTTTGTGTGTGAAGAAAAACGATGGCAAAACGTAGGTTAGGCCTACATACTGAATTAGTGTGGTTTGGAGTTTAAACGAAAATATGTTTTTAGTTAAGTTTGAAACCTTAATGCAAAACGCCACTCTAGAATACTTGTGAAAAAAGTATTAATGAATAATTGCTAAACACATTGTGCCATGTTTCTACTGTCGTTTATAATTTGCCTACACATACGTCACTTAGGACCGGTCATATGCAGTGTATATCACAGATAAAGTTTGTTTATTAATTATCGGTTATTGAACGTCAAACATTTTGTAGCTTTGACATAATTATTATAGTCTAGGATAGGAACTCCGCTACATTGTGTTCCATTAGTAGCAAATACTATTTTTATATGTACCATGGCATGGCATGGCATGGCATTAGATAGATGGTGCTATTTACCTCTAGCTTAAGTGACACCAATTTGAGTTTTTTTTTTTTTTGTGTGGTAATTTAATTGTGTATATTCCACTGTAGCAAGCAGTAGCAGCAAAGGCAACGATGCCACAATCACAGCAGTTTCTGTTGTAGCTGGCGTATCTACCGTGTCTCTTGTAGCTGTCACTGGTGTTTTAGTGTGGTAGGTATTCAATATAAATCCATTCCAATCATAACGGTACGAGACAGGAAGGGGGATTTCAGAGGTGGGCACCTGCTCCCCAGTGCTGGCACAAATTCACAAATTCTGGGAAAACAGATAGAGATTTCTAAGCAAAATTAACTGGCCTGAGACCTTTCCACCTTATATTTCCGTCACTCTACCCACAGTATTAGTTGTAATCCATATAAATATATTTAGATGTTTGGCTAATATGAATGCATATTGCTATACAAATTTGGGTACTTGTGTTGAATTCGGGAGAAATTCACACTTTCCACTACAAAAATGGGAGCCCGTTATTTTCAGGCTTATCTCCCAGCAATGTATAAGCGAACATCTTAAAAAAACAAAACAGGGATAACAAGAACAACAACAATCTCAAACCAACAAATCAAAGAAAACATAGAAACAAACAATCAAAATAACTATATGAAAATGCATATGCAATACCATCTTCTGCTTTTTTCACTTTGGAAAATCTATGTGTGGTTTTAGCATACTCTCTCACTCACTCACTCTCTCTCTCTCTCTCTCTCTCTCTCTCTCTCTCTCTCTCTCTCTCTCTCTCTCTCTCTCTCTCTCTCTCTCTCTCTCTCTCTCTCCTTAGCCTTGACACATCTATATGTTAAAACCAAGTAACTGCACTTTAAAATGTGCCGACATGTTATCAAACATATATTCGTTTACCTCGTTGTCTACATTGTAGGTATATCAGACGTGCGAGGTTGACGAAACATGCGTCTTGTCCTGGAGAGACTCCCAAAGAAAACAAGTTGGAAATCGTCCAAGGAGTGGATACAATTAATGAAGATCATATTTACCAGGAGACAAACGAGGAACCGATTACAACTAATGACGTTTATCTTACACCACAAAACATTTATTCCAGTAATGATGTGATCGACTTGACAACTGCAGGGGACAACTATGAAAGCTTGGGACCAAGTCAAACACAAACAACGTCAGAACAGAGAGACGATGTTGACAAAGATGATGAACAATATGTTTATCTAGCGTATTGATAATATTGATACCTAAGTAATAAAGTCCTAATGACACGTTTGCAATCAGTAGTTCACATATAAATTCCGCTACGATATATACTTCAACAAAAGTAGGGGAACTCTACTAGGAATTTCCAATTTCCAAAATTGTAAGGTATATTAGGTGTGGGAAATGGATATATGATAATAGTGAATTATTTGGGCAAATATTACAATCGGTAGTTGAGTATTACAGTAGCTTTTATGACCACCAAAGATCTTGAAGGACGATTCGCGTCAGAAGTGAAATTTGAAAGTTGACGTTTTTTATCAGTAAATCGCAAATTCAAACAATAAAAATGACTAAAAACAAAACAATAACATTTGTATGATCAACAGAATAGAAAGGATTGACAGAAATAATTTTCCACAGTGATTAATGGACCTTCCTGGAAATTGTCAAAATCGAGAATGATACCCCACGCACGTGTACAGAGCAACTGCGTAATGCATGTGCAAAATATGGAATGTGTTGTTTCGGTGTGCTGATAAACAGACCTGAACGTTCTTTGTTAGGATGTCTGTGGTCAAAACGTATGTTCGGTCTAATAGTTGATATTAACATTAATATATATATATATATATATATATATATATATATATATATATATATATATATATATATATATATATATATATATATATATAGTCAAACCTGTATTAAGCGGTCACACAATGGAGTAGATAAAAGTGACCACAGAAGACAGGTGGCCACTGAGTACAGGTTGCCACATATATAGTCTTTAAAACATTTGTAATTGTTTCTTGTTTTACCGTCTGTACTGCTAATTAATGGATATGTTCTTCACAATTGACTATAAATCAACTTTTGACATGTGGTCTTCTTCAGAAATAATGCAAATAGAATGTATTAAATTAATCGTTCTAAACAAGTTTATTTTCTTTTTCCATTTAATTATTTCATTGATACTTCATGCGTTGTATTGTCATAATAAGTGAATCTACAAATGTCAGGCGTAGCCTACCCAGAGGCAATTAGATGAATTACAGAGTCATACTTTCTTAATTGATACACAGTGGAGATGCCGGGACTGAATGGGTTATTTGTTGCACCTTATCGCTGCTGTTAAAATATCCTTTTGATATAAGAGTAAAACTTTACCGTGGCCGCTTAATACAGGTATTTTAGCGATTTGGGATCCGAGTTGTGTGGCCGCTGGCTGCGTTAGCCAGGTGACCGCTTATTACAGGTGTATTTACGTTATAAATCGATTGGGAGGAAAACAGTGGTTATATGTATGTATGCATGTTAACGCACTGGTGCAGGGGATAATTAAATCCGTTCTTTGCCTCAGAAATTATCCCATGCCATTGCTGGGACTAGAACCTATGGTACAGAATCGCCCGCAACCTGCAAACTTGTCAGGATACCTTTTGAGCTATTGAGGCATCTGCCGAATGCAGGCTTACCAGGTAAGTTATGCATATCTTGAAAGTGGAATATCACTACAGAGATACGTGTATATTATTTTGAGTATGCATCCACTCTTCAGGTGTTACATAGATTTATTACCCAGCGGGAACTAGACATTGGGGTAATAAAATAAGCCGGTTAAAAAGTGTGCATTTTACGCCAGTAGGTTTACATGGTTACATTGTGTAACAAAATGCTAGTTTAATTATGAAAAAAAATGAATCTTGGTTGTTGTCTGCTTGCTTGCTTGTTTGTTTGTTTCCGTTCTTAAATTGTGTAAACAGAAATGCTATTTTACTCCAATCCTTTATAGACACTTTAACATAATAAATTGAACCTTGGTTGTTGTTTATTTGTTTCCATTATTACATTTTGCAACAAAATGCTAAAACAATTATTTACAGACCACTACACCGACTCCTCTCGCACTAACCAATAACCCACTGTCCTAATACCTGAGGTGTGTGCCCAATATAGCGTTGCAAGGAAGGGGTTAAGGTGGTTGTGTTTGTTAGTTGTTATTTTTGTTGTTGGTTTTGGGGGAATTTGTGTGGATTTGTTTGTAGATTTGTTTGTGTTTGGTTGTTTTGGGTTTTGTTTTGTTTTTGTTATTGTGTTTTTTTTAGGGCTGGGGTGGGTGGGTGTCATTTCCATACATACCTGCATAATATGCTTATGTGCATTGGAAGATGTCATAAACTGGAGTGGGTGTAGGTGAGCCATCATCTTCAGATTTGGGGTGGAGTGCCCCTTGCTAACTCCCCCCCCCCCCCCCCCCCCCGTTCTTCTGAGGCATTGGCACATAGGCTGGTACAAATTTGAACGCTACTTTGAGTAATGTCGAGTGAGCGTTTTCTGTATTACATAGATACATCCTTTGAAATGCGAATACAACATGTGGTCGAGTGGAGTGCGTTTTGTTTAGCGACACCACAGTAGCATATTGGTTTATTGATCATCGGCTATTGGATGTCAAACATTTGGAAAAAGTTGATATATGACACTGTATAAAACTAGGGTATGCCAATGTCTCTTCTACAACACCTGTGTTCATGCATATGTTAAAGCAATCCTTCTGTTGTTACACTAGATCATGTGTTACAAAAAACAACAACAAACAAACAAAACAAAAGGATTCCATCACATTTCTTTGACCAAAAAATTATTTTCTAGTTTCCTTCAGATGATTACACTCCACCAAAATGTGGCGTTCCCACGGCAACAGAAATACAAAAGTGCCAAACTACATGGACTTGCTAAGAATTTTGCTAAAGACAACGTTTGTATAAAACTAGGGTATGTCAAGCAATATCTCTTCTACAACACCTTTGTCCATGTGTATGTAACAGCAATCCTTCTTTTGTTACACTAGATCGTGGGTTACAAAGCAACCACCCCCCAAAAACTGATGTCAGTCATCTGATGTCTTTTTTAACACATTTGTTGCAGATTATAATATGATTTATTGCGAATGTTTAGGTGTTGTTGTGGGGTTTTTTTTGTTTTACCTGTGGTGCCACTTCCTTTGACGTTCGAGCTAATACGCAGTGTTCTCTATACTGAAGATGTAAAAGCGAAAAGTTCCTCAAATGTTCAGTTGAGCAATGCCTTGAAATGGCGATGAAAGAAAGAAAAAGAAATAAAGAAATGCTTTATTTAACGACGCACTCAACACATTTTATTTACGGTTATATGGCGTCAGACATATGGTCAAGGACCACACAGATCTTGAGAGGAAACCCGCTGGCCTCGGTGGCGTCGTGGTTAGGCCATCGTTTTACAGGCTGGTAGGTACTGGGTTCGGATCCTAGTCGAGGCATGGGATTTTTAATCACGATACCGACTCCAAACCCTGAGTGAGTGTTCCGCAAGGCTCAATGGATAGGTGTAAACCACTTGCGCCGACCAGTGACCCATAACTGGTTCAACAAAGGCCATGGTTTGTGCTATCCTGCCTGTTGGAAGCGCAAATAAAAGATCCCTTGCTGCTAATCTGAAAGAGTAGCTCATGAAGTGGCGACAGCGGGTTTCCTCTCAAAATCTGTGTGGTCCTTAACCATATATCTGACGCCATATAACTGTAAATAAAATGTGTTGAGTGCGTCGTTAAATAAAACACTTTTTTCTTTCTTTCTTTGGTCGGTGCAAGTGGTTTACACCTACCCATTGAGCCTTGCGGAGCACTCACTCAGGGTTTGGAGTCGGTATCTGGATTAAAAATCCAAAGCTTCAACTGGGATCCGAACTCAGTACCTACCAGCCTGTAGACCGATGGCCTAACCACGACGCCACCGAGGCCGGTGAAATGGCGACGAAATTTACTTCTTGTATCAAGTCAACTTTTGCATTGGTTCAATCATTTATTCACCCATTCGTTCATCCATTCGTCCATTGATTCCCTCTCATTTATTTATTATTTCATTATTCGTTCATTCTAATTTTATTATTTACGTTTTAGTTAAACATGAATTTTTTTTGTTTTGTTTAACGACACCACACGAGCACATTGATATATTAACCATTGGCTATTGAGTGTCAAACATTTGGCAGTTCTGACACCTAATATATGAATTTTCCCACAAACATGACATCACACCCTACATACTTTGATATATATAGACGTGGTACACTGGTTGGGACGGGAGTTTGTGTTACACAATAGATCCACTAACCCTGCGACTGAGGAACCAACACGCGCTCTATCGAAGGAGCTAGATCCCACCGCTGATACCAGTGACAGATCAAACATATACAACGCAGTGGGTTAGCGGTTAATGAGATAACAAATCGCCATATTAACTTTATATCTTTCCACTGAGCCGTTAAAACTCACTATGTGGGAGAAACCGCTACCGAGAATCAAACTGAATGTCTAACAGCCGTAAATATCACGCCTTAAGGACTACACCTCTAAGGTTTCGTTGTCGAGAATCAGCTAAAATGTTTGTGTACACACTGATATCAGTATAGTCACTTAGCAACAGTATACACTGAATGGTTGACGTGTCAAGACGACACGCATACACGAGACTGAGAAGAAATGATATGGACTTTACCCCCCATGACCCACACTCCTCTTAGTAGATATAAAAAGGGACATCCGATCAGATAGTTTAACCATTTTCATAAGCAACATCGATCCATTCATTTTTACAAGTTTGGAGGGGATTTTTGTTGCACACGCCATATAAGATAACTTGTGTTTGTACTGATAAACAAAATTACTTCCTGGTCAATACCTTTCAATGGAAATCATGAAAATGATGGCGGAACTTCAATCCACTAAATTTTGTTTCTTTATTATTATTATTATTATTATTATTATTATTATTATTACACATTTCATACAATGTTTTCCTGGATCTCAAGGTAAGTCGTGTGTATCGTTTTATAAAAATAAATAAATAAATAATAATAATAATAATAATAATAATAATAATAATTATAATAATAATAATATTATTATTATTATTATTATTATTATTATTATCTTTTTTAAATTAGTAAAACAACAACAGGAGTAGAAATATTAATGCAATGTTCATCTTTAATTTATCTCAATAATGTAGGCATCGAAGTCAATAATAATAATACTAATACTACTACTAATAATAATACTAATAACAAGAAAAAAAAATTATACTGAAACACAGAGTTAACTTATGGCACTTACATTATTATTATGATGATGATGATGATGATGATGATGATGATGATCATGATGATCATGATTATTATTTTATTTTATGTTTTATTATTATTATTATTATTATTATTATTATTATTATACAGAACAAATAAAATAAATGTAATGATCATTTTTTGCATCTAGACAGATGCCTGCTTTCTATTTTTGTTTACTAGTCTTCGAAGTGAGTTCTAAGTTCGGCTTTTCAAGATGTCAAATGCGCATCCCACCCTCCCGTGCATTACACAACTTCGTGCATCTTCATGATGCGGCTGCATTAAATTGACAAGCCAATGCTTTACAACTGGTGTAACAAAGGTCGTGATATGTGCTGTCCTGTTTATTGTATGACACATGTAAAATAGGCCTCGCTGCTAATCGAAAAGGGAAAGAAAGACATGTTTTATTTAACGACACACTTAACACATTTTTATTTACAGTTATATGGTATCAGACATATGGTTAAGGACCACCCAGATATTGAGAGAGGACACCCGCTGTCGCCACTTCATGGGCTTCTCTTTTCGATTAGCAGCAAGGAATCTTTTATATGCACCATCCCACAGACAGGGTAGTACATACCACGACCTTTGATATACCAGTCGTAGTGTACTGGCTGGAACGAGAAATAACCCAATGGGCCCACTGACGGGGAGCGATACCACACCGAACGCTGTGCCGCTGGGCTACGTCCCGCCCTCTAAGCACTAGGCTACGTCCCGCCCCCTAAGATAAAAGTGTATAACCCTATTAAATCACTGTAGGTATGTGCATATGGTGGTTGTATTTCAGTGGTAGAGAGCTCGTCTGGTGTGCAAATAGTCGCTAGATCGATCACCCTCAATCGACTCCGTTATTTCCAGTTCAACCCAGTGTTCCATGACATGTTCATGCTCCATTTGTAAATTGCAATTGAAAATAGCATATTAGGCATGTACTTCATATGTAATAGTATGCATATTGCAGTAGCTTCACGCTTGCAGCACTTTGTACATTAGAGGATGTGTTGCTTCCACAAAATTGCGGGTACCTCAACCTGAACACTTACTGACACCACAGTTCCATCTGATCAGTGCTACCAGTTAGCTTCTGGCGCAGCATGCACCTCCAACAGCACTGCGACATATATACCAAACCCCTTGACCCAACTAAGTCTGCATGGATCAAGAATTTCCAGATTTAGTATGGAATCTTGAGCTCAGATATTTGCTTGGAGAGGTGCTTTTTGGCTGTTTCCATATCCCAGAGGTAGGTGGCGGTGTGTTTCCACACTTTGGTTTGGTTTGGCTTCTTGAACTTCTTTCCTCTCAGAATAGCTGCATCACATGAAATGACCTTGTGTTTGATTCCATGCAGTAAAATCTTCACATTTTCACCGACCTCTTTATATGGTTCATCATCGATTCCAAGATAGTTTCAGTGGTACTTATCTCTAGAGCTTTCATGAATACATTGAATTTTCTTTATTAATGTCCAACATCCAATTATAGCATGGAAGTCTGGTAATCCGAGTCTATATCTGGAATTTGTTATAAAATGGTTTCATGTTAGTTTGGTTGTGATTTGCATATAATTATTCGTGTAACCTTCTGATGATGAAAAGCAAACATCCTGTTTCTTTGACGTAGAAACCCTCCTCATTGCCTGTCCCGATTACTTCACGAGAATGAGGAATCATGAGCATGTCTGCTTCTTCTTGTGTACTGTCACCTATTGAAGGATGGTATTTTGGTACATTTCAGAGAACATCTGTTATTGTGTTTGTGATTGTAACTAGCGTGTTACATCAGTGGATACCTTTGTACGCCAGATGTATTATCTGATGATCCTTTGTATACATACTTGATATCATTGATAGGATAAGCATCCTCCACAAGTGTCAAGCTATCCCCACGACCTTGATCCGTATTTTTGAAGCTAACTGTGCACTATGATGTCGTAAAACAGACGTAGGCTTTGGCACGTGTCATTGTCACATCATGGCCTACGATAGTTTAACGATATCTAAGCTAGCTAAGATAGCTTCAAAAACTCTGTAGCCTAGTTAGTGGAGATGTCTAATATTTCAAACATATTGCTCTGTGTTGAAGATATATCTTACACCCGTGTAATCATCTAATAGCGAATCAGTGTATGCAGGAAATGCTTCTGATCACTGACAACATATCTGGTAGATAAGAAGAGAATTTCTGTTGAGTTCTCATTCTGAGAAGGTTACACACAAAGATCGAACATATTTGGATAATTATAGGTACAGATCAACATGCAACTAATTAATTACGAACCGAGTTCACAAAGAACCAGACTTTTATGGAGAAACTGGAAGTGGCAAAACAAGACAAATGGTGGTGTTGGTAAAAATGTAATTGCATATATTCGGGAAAGCTCCACCGGCTACATCTAAAGCTCTTAGCCAGCTTGGGATTAGTGATGAACCATACACAGAGGTCAGTAGCACATGCTACTAAGCTTACGGGTTATCTGTACAACTGATGCAGCTCTTCTGATAGGAAAGAGGGTTCAGGAAGCCATCACCAAACCAAAGTGTGGAAACACTGCCAACTATATCTCGGACCTTGAAACAGCATATCCAAAGGGCATGTCTCGAAACAAATATCTCAGCTAAAAAGTTCATGCAACGTCCTGAGATCTACACCCATGGTTGGGTCAAGGAGAGGAATATATGTGTACCTGTGCTGTTGAAGGTGTAAGCTGCACCAGAGGCTGCAATAGAACTGATCAGATGCACCTGTGGTGTCAGTAATTGTTCAGGTAGATGAATATGCAATGTACAGAACTCTGCAAGTGGTATGATTGCTACAATAAACAAGCAATTACAAACGACATATATGCCTAATCAGGGATCACTCTGGAAAGAAGTTAGCTTTAGCCAATTTTCAGATGTGTAATATTTATTTGGCACGATTTTGTCAATTGACGTTTTCAATATTTGCACTGATAGCTGGTAAAACTCCCGCACCATTGTGAATTATAGCTTACGATTGATATGTTCCTCTCGTTCATTAATTTAAAATCTAAATTATTTTACGTATGGCTCAAGTATTATGGCAATTTTGAATTTCAACGTGGTTGCCATGACTGGAGGATGGTTATAAAAATGTGACCATTGAATTTAGTGATCATAGAAATGTACAGACAACAAATAATTGTGCTTCTACCTTAATTTCAACGTGGTTGCCATGATTGGATGACTGTAACAATGTCACCAATAATTTAATGTCAACATAAATGTGCATAGACACACAACTACTGTGTTTCTATGTTAACAGGGAGTTGATATGTATTGAAAAATATATTAAAATGGTGGCCGTTTTGAATTTCAAGATGGCTGCCTAGGTCAGACAACATTTTGTTTTTGACAAATGAATTCACTGAGCTCATAAATGTAAATAGATGCCTAGTTTGTTGTGATTCAACTGATAGTAAAGACACTATTATATATGCATTTTAATAACGGGCATCTTAAATTTCAAGATGTCTGTGTCATGTCTAAATAACTAAAGAAAATGTTATCAGCAGGCTCATTGACCTAAAAAAATGTAAATAGCCAAACAAATAGTTTTTTTCTATGTTAACTGGGAGACAAGATATATGTAAAATATCCTAAAATGATGTCCATTTTAAATTTCATGATCAAATGACTGAAAACAAATGCTACCATTTCAAAACAATGCGGCAAGTGACAGTGGCGAAATCGAGCGTCATTCGGCAATGGCAACATAGTGTTGCATGCAATATTTTTCAGATCATCGCGAAATATATTCGCCCCCCTAGAAAATCGCCGGCCGGCGGATTTATTTCTCGCCCCCTCGCCGCCCCCCTCCAAATATTTTCGCCCCCCCCCCCCCCCCCCCCCCCTATATAATGTGTTATATATAGGACGATGATCTATTTCTACCATAGTCCATACGCATACAAATTATGTGCTGTCTTTAATAGTCATCGAAAAAAGAGAGAAATATCCTTATTTATTACATATCCATTCAATCTTAGTATAGTAATAAAGACCATTCCGATCCGTGCAATTAAAAAATCTTTTATTGAACATATGTCCAATAAAAGCCTGAACTATTTTTGGGGGAATCCCCCATATTATTGTTTGAGAGTTAGCTCCCTTGAATGTTTATTATTATTTTATTATTTTATTAATTTTAAAATAAATAAATAAACTAAAGAAGGTATGTAATAAATACAGAACTTCACATACGTTTTTTTTCGTTCCTATTTATTGCACTTGTTTATTGTGCGCAAGAATATATACCACTCGACCGCTACGCGGTCTCGTGCTATATATTATTCTTGCGCACAATAAACTCGTGCAATAAATAGGAACGAAAAAAAAAACGTATGTGAAGTTCTGTGTATATATTACACTTTTTGGAAACAGTTCTCAAGCGAATTACTCTCTAATTATACAACATTACATTAGAAGAATACCCTCTATTTTACCTTTAGTTTACACTGTCTATGATTATAATTAATTTCTATCTATAGTATAGAGACTATAGACGATATTTTATTTCTTTATTTCATTTGTGAATGCAGTGCCCCGATTTCCTCCATAAGGTATTCATACGTCATGCATTTTAAAACATTTCAGAAAGACATTAATCCATGGATATGATTTGAATAAAAACATATACTCTCCGTCAAATATATAAAACTCAGATAATATGTTTCGCTTGTAGTGACGACTTCTATTGTAAACTGAATTATATAATTATAGGGGTCACTTTATTATCCATTATACAAGTGATTCTACTGATGTAGTGGCGTATATTTAGGAGAGTTTTGGGCTATCCTGGCAGTGTACTTATCTAATATGATGATGTATATACACACACAGGGTGAGCTTCTCTTGTTTCATTCTCCTGCTAGTGCACTATTATAATTTGCATAGTAGAGAAAGTTTGTTTTACTCCACCAGTAATATATTGGTCTACTATGATAATGTATTTAGCTCTCCGGTTAGTCTATATAATAAATAACTATGTGATAAATAGAATCTCACATCCGTGCTAATTTTATTACAGTGGGTGTGTGGGGGTGGGGTGGGGTGGAGTGGATAGAGGATATATAGTGGGAACTAATAATTCCATACTTTCTCAGAAGCTCTTGGTATCGTATAACAACAAATGACATTATATTCAAATCAAACCATAAACATTTTATTTCAAATTAAGTATCCATCAGGGAACCAAAATGCAATACTTGCATAAAATATAGTAAATAAAGAGAACGAAAATACGAAGTTATGAAGTCCTATCATATAAACACGAGTCTTTTTTCTTCTTAGATGCACACGATTTTATCCATCGATTTTTTTCTCAGTGACATATAATCGAATGCTCGCATCTTCCTGTCTTCAATACATTTTAAGATATGATTGCGCATATTGGCAATGTTATATTTCACTGAGGGAGACATATCCTGGGCCAACTGGAAGGCATTGGCTATTGCAAAGACCCCACAATCATTCCCATTCGGCTGAGGCTGAACATCTAGAACTGTCACTGTAAGTGACCCATCTGTGTTCAAACGATTCTTGAAAATTTCTTTCATTTGCCGTTTTATGTTGTCAGTAATGGGATGAGATGGAATGCTGTCAGCGAATTGAATTCCATCCTTACTCCCAGAAACAGTCACCCAGTGATCATGGTCATGTAAGATTTGCACAGTGGTATCCATTGGCTTGAATGCTGTCTGCTTCAGTAGTGTAGACTGATTTTGAATACCAGTAGACTCTGTGATGAGCATATGGCAAGCATCAATCACTCTGTCGCTCAACCATGCACCGTTGAGAATGTCGCATCGATCACTCTCGTTCAGTTTAAATTTTGGTACCCATTTCGACGACCTTTGTGGCAGCTCTTCTGTCCTGACAGATTTTGTTGCACTTTCAGGTTTGTTCCACCTCTTAAGATTCACGGCATTGTATTTGGTTTTCAGCACGGCATCACCCTTCTTCAATACGTAGAGTCCTTTCCCTAAAGTTTGCGTCACTGTATATGGCCCCTTGAATCGTGGTGCGAGTTTGTCTCCCTTCCTGGTATCTCGTCGACGGTTGACTATCGCCACGTGATCGCCAATCTGGTAATTAAAATATATTAAATTTAGTAAGATGTAGTCATTGCAAACATTGATCATTTCGGTTGAACCCTGAGAAAGCCTACAGGCCTTGAACTTAACTTTTTACAGGTAGCCACCCGGGCTACCAGCTTATGCCTTTTGGTAGCACTGAAACAACATATTAAGTCAGTGATTTTAAAAATGCACTGGCTCAGACTGAAAATTCACTGACCCATAATATATTTTATCATATGCATGTATACCAAAAATAATTTTTAAACTAATACAACTCAATACAAAATGTATCAGTTAATATACGTTTTGATAATATAATGCTCTTTTTTTACCAAGGAATATGTTTAAAAAAATATATTTTTAAGAAATGTTTCGGGTTTTTTTTTTAATTGTATAGTTTACGTATTACAGCACAATGCTTGTCTACGAAGCAACAAGGCATACCATAAATTAATTACCTCAAATATGGATCCTCTGTGCTTAATGTCGTATCGTTTCTTTTGTTTCTTCTGGGCATCTGATATGTTGTCCTGGGCGGTGTCACGATGCTTGGTCAGGTCTGCCAGCTGCTTCATTCTGGTGCCGACATCATCCATGTCCACATCACATGTTGCATCGTCTACCTGGTATTCTAGGTCGACGGGGAGTCGGGGCTTCTGACCATAAAGCAATTCAAATGGCAAATACTTTGTAGAACTCTGTTTGTTTGTACGGTAGGCGAAGGCTATGGCATGTATGTACTGATCCCAGTCGTTGCACTCATCGTTTACCAGCTTCATAAGTTGAGTAACCATGGTTTGATTAAATCGTTCTGTTAGACCATTTGTCTGAGGATGATATGCCGATGTCATTGTTTGGTCCATGTCCATGATATCGCACAACTCTCGCACTAGTTTATTGCAAAACTCCCGTCCTTGATCGTGCAGCAATACCTCGGTTGAGCCGTATCTGTATACCAAACTCAATAGAAAGGCATGGATACTCTCGGCAGATTTGTTTTCTAATGCTCCTACCTCGACCCATCTTGTCAGATACTCTGTTGCGACGATGACGTAACGCTTTCCGTCGGAGGTCTCCTTCAAGGGTCCTACAAGATCAATCCCCCACCTGTGAAACAGTCCTTTCACAGGAACAGGGTGAAGGGTGGCAACCTGCGGCTTATTACTTGCATTCGATCTCTGACATCTTTGGCACTGTTGACAAAATGTTTTGATATCTGCCGTCATCGTTTTCCACCAGAACCTGTCAGATAATTTCTTGATGGTCGCGTTTTGGCCAAAGTGACACCCTCCTATAAGGTGACTGTGAAGGGATTGCATTAAGGTCATTTTTTTTTCTTCTTCTCCGATAACAACCTTCTGACGCTTTCCATTGTGTCCTATGTGGTACAGCGTACGGTCTTCAAGTGTAAACACCTTTGCCTTTTCTCGCAGACGTCGCTTTTGACTCTTGGTATAGTCTTCTGGATAGTAGGACGAAGCAAGATAGTTGATCAAAACCCGAGCAGCAGTGGAGTTCATATTGCGTAAGATAATTAGCTTCACATACAGCAGCAGCAAACGTTGGCAAAATTACATAAGAATGAGTGATGTATTGTGAACAAAATTTTACCTTCCTTATATAGGAAAATATTAAATAAGTTTAGTTACACTGTATCAGTCATTATCCTTGATATTTTCTAATTACTACATTGTATATCTAACATCAAAGTGGACAGGAGTGTTCGTGGGTGTGAAATTGTATTTATTGTATCACGCTTTGGAGTCGGTACCTTTGATCTTACCCG
Source organism: Gigantopelta aegis (assembly GCF_016097555.1). NCBI lineage: Eukaryota > Metazoa > Mollusca > Gastropoda > Neomphalida > Peltospiridae > Gigantopelta > Gigantopelta aegis. Next base: position 13,599,221 of record NC_054699.1, on the reverse strand, counting down.
TGGTGTATCCTATAGTTAAACGATGTGCGCGTCTAACCTATTTTTAACATTGTTTCAAAGTACGCTAGGAACTCATGAATGAAAAATAACATAGTAATACAAATCCCATTGAACATAACTGAGACGTGAAATAGAACATTGCTTTTAAATGTAACAATGACACCGACATTGCACAACAATATAAATCGGTAAATGATTTATGTTTTAAAAAAACATTAAACACACAAAACATTCGGTCAGATGAAATCCAAAATTAACGGTAAACGAAAGTTCAAGGTTTAATTATTACACTTCAAACATTGTACATGTATTCAAATGTGATACTCATTTCCTCCTGTGGGTGTTAGAAACCATTCTTATAGTTCTCATTTTTAATATGTACTTTTAGTGCGCTACATCTGACCTTAAACAATACTCATGGAATTATACTTATACATGTACGCTGTAAAATATCATCTAAGAACATCATTTTAGTAGCGTTATAACAGATATAAAATGTTTAGTACCACCACATTAAGACAGGTGTTTACTGTTTGCAGAAAGGAAACAAACAATTCTTGAAGAAGTATCTAGCTATAAACTTTCATTATATTTGCTTACAAATATTTGACAATTCAAATGCATAATTAATAGGCTACATTATTCCAGTAACTGAAGTTGGATGTGTGCGTGTGTATGTGCGTGTGTTTATCTTTGCGAGGGTCTGTATCATATGTGTATATGTATGTATATGTGCGTGTGTGTGTCTATGTATGTGTGTGTGCGCGTGTGTGGCATGCTCACGTGTATAAAACATAACAGTGATATAAATATGTTCAACAATAATTTACCTGAATATTGTTCATTAAATGACAGAATAACTAAAAATGAGTAAGGGGCGAATATTTTATGGGGGTGATTCTATTTCGTGGGTCGGGGCGATTCTATTTCAAGGGGGGAGGTTTTATTTCGAAATAGATTCGCCGGGGGGCGAAAATGTTACGGGGGCGATTCTATTTCGTGACACCGGAAACAAATTCAATATAAAATTTTATATAAGATTCCTTTCAAGACAAAAAAAAAAACCGTGATGGGATAGCCATAAACTCTGTTTATACTAGTATACAATTCAGAGTTTATTATTGCAACCCCCAGACTGGGAATGTAATCAGATTGGCATACTTTAAGAATTTGATAACTTTGCAAATTAATCGAGGACACACACTAGGCTTATGGACATTTTAAGCAAACGTACTAGTGTAACACTCCATAATTGAGGTATCCATTCCTAGTCATGAAACAAAAACTTTTAAAAAATACAAAAAGATAAGCACTAGTCTATTTTGATTTAATGACATTCAAATGACGTCATTTGAGTACACTTTGTATTCCTAATATATGATATTGATGATACCGAACTCTCTCTCTCTCTCTCTCTCTCTCTCTCTCTCTCTCTCTCTCTCTCTCTCTCTCTCTCTCTCTCTCTCTCTCTCTCTCTCTCTCTCTCTCTCTCTCTCTCTCTCTCTCTCTCTCTCTCTTATATAATATATAGCAATTGTCAGTGCAATCAGTGATATTTTTCAGATCACATACTTTAAGAATTTGATAACTTTGCAAATTAGATGTAAATTAATGGAGGCCACAGCACTAGGTTTATTGAAATTTAAGCAAACATACATGGGTGACACACCACAATTGACGTATGCATTCATAGTCATCAAATAAAAACATTTCAATAGCAATATTACACTGAAAGATGTCCAGTATTCAGAAAAAACCCACACAAAAAAACCCCACATGATGTAAGGACATCCAAAATGGCACATATTATTACTTCATTTGAAAATAATGGCGGACTGGAATTAAAGTTGGTGTACAGTTTACAAAAACACGTTGTATTAAGCTTGAGATTATATCATAAAGATATTATTACCCTCGTGTGTTTCGGTATCGTCAATATCATATATTAGAAATACAAATAATGTATTAATACAATTTTTATTCCTAATATATGCTATCGACGATACCGAAAAACACTGGTAATAACATATATAGATATAGATGTAGATATAGATATAGATATAGATATAGATATACATACAGATACACATACACGTGTAGTTGTGTGTGAGTGTGAGTGTGAGTGTGTGTGTGTGTGTGTGTGTGAGTGAGTGTGAGTGTGTGTGTGTGTGTGTGTGTGTGTGTGTGTGTGTGTGTGTGTGTGTGTGTGCGTGCGTGCGTGCGTGTGTGTGTGTGTATATATATATATATAAAGCCACAAGCCTCTTTAATTCAAATTTTCGCCTGCCCAGGCTTCATCAGGGATATCTATCGAAAAAAAAAAAAAAACACACAGAAAACCACTAGCAAAAACAGAGTTAAAGCTGTAGCTAAAATAACAAATAATATACTTAAGTCTATATAAGAAAAGGACCTACAAATAAAGTAACGTAAGATAAAAGCTGCAGAACAAACTACTGGTCAAAGATTAAAAGTATGGTAACACTATGACTGAGGTAAAACTAAGTGGGGGATGGGGGTAGGGATAAAATAATAATTAAGGGTAAATAAAACAAGGAACAAAATAATGAACAAAATAATAATGAACGAATGAATGCATAAATAGATAAATCAATAGCAAAAACAATCTGAATGCATAAAATGAATTCCCCGGATAAATTACAAGTAATAAAGACGAAACGTTACTTGAGTATATGTGTACAATAAAAGCAAGAACCTTACTAATATTAGTAGGTATGACAAAGTTTGACGTCACTTTACGCTGCATATCTGCCACCAGCTTAAATGACCCACTTTTCAACACACATATTATAGCTTCCCAATGAAATACAGTGATATTAAATAGATGTACATACACATACATATACATGTAATTCGGTTAAAACAACACCAACAACGATTTTCAAGAGAGCTGTGTCAATGACGTCGCGTAAAAAGTATGACGTCGCGGCCATTTTTACAGCTGATAGGGTCACATGATAATTTTGTCTTAACGCGGTGTCTGACGTCAATGGCTTCTTTTAGAAGTGTTTTGAATCATTTAAAACGTGGCTCATTATACAGAAAGGTCGATTTTGTCACTGATAACGAAATGTGATATTACTGATAACGAAATGTAATATCAGAGGTGAATCTAGCCCAAATACATAATGGCTAGCGAGCTTTAACCCACAATTACATTGTTTTGGTTGTTTCTTGCATGGGAATTTACTTCCTTTTTTTAAGCTGCAATCTCGACTCACATTAATTAGCATAACTTCATAGAAACACACCTACAGTTTTTATAAAGAATTGTGTGTGACAGTAACACAATTTTAATAGTTAAATACATTTTTTTAAAGATATTCTAGGGAATATTCCGATCAGCACACAGTACCCTCCCCCACATGCTATATTATTCTTTTTTTAATGTATTTTCCAGGGAAACATGAACCGACCCCCACCCCCCCCCCCACACCCCCACCACACACACACACACACACACACACACACACACACACACACACACACACACACACACAAACCTTTGCTAGTCAGTCTATAACTCTACACAATTTCCTGCACAGGCGCCTGTTTTACAAAATATTTCGTTTCAATGCTTCAAATTAATTTTATCTGTACATTAAATTGTATTATAAACATGCTAAATTGCAAATTTTGCTGTAATAACAGCAAAAATAATTTATCCTAAAAACATCAACCTAGTAACTGTAACATCAGTATTTGTATAAACATGTTTATGTTAGTCTGGCATGTCGATTTTTCAAGATAGGTAGGTCCTAGATGGCCAACATGTTAGAATGAAGATATTGTTGTACACATGATTGTAAGCATAACTGGCAGGCAAATCAAAACAAAATAAATAAAACAAAAGCAAATAGCCAAATCCACCCCACCCCCCCAAAAAAAATACTCCCCCCAAAAAAACAAAATACAAAATACCCTCACCCCTCGACAAACACACACGCCCCGCCCCCCCCCCAAAAAAAAAAAAAGAAAAAAAAAAAAAAAAAGAAAAAAACAACAAAAAACAACAAAACGAACAAAAACAAACATATAACCCAGACGAACACGTACATTTTCTATCTATATTTACAGTGGCATGCAATAATCACATTTGTATTATTATTATTATTATTTATTTATTAATTTATTTAATCATTAAAACAAATTAGCCTTTTATGTTTTGCCAATATATTTTATTGTTGCTCAGCTTAAATTAAGACCTCTCCCACCAAACATTAATTTTTCTTCGAAATATTTTTACTATCATTAATCACATTTGTATTATTATCATTTAAAAATATATATTTTTCAGCCTTTTAAATTTTTTTCCAAATGTATTTTGTGTTACTCAGCTTAAATCAAGAACTCCTCCACCAAAAAAAAAACATTACCACCACCACCTCCAAAAGACCCGTCACCCCCACCCCCCACCACCAACTTTATTTTTCTTCAAAATGTTTTCACTATCATTAAACAGTCTGTTTTATCCTATGGTATTACAATGGACTAGTCCCTGTCACTAGCTTTCGTCACGTGCTCATTCAAACGCCCATGTGGACTGCCTTTATTTTTATGTAACATTGTTTCACTATTTATGCATAATAGAAGTTGGAAATGAATGGTGTATTGTTGCATTGTCCTAATAAATATATTAAGTTGTGAAAGAATAACGTCGCTTTGTATTGCTTATTTTCCGATTTTACGTCTATAACGACGTTAGGGTTGATGATAACATTTTAACATTATAATGGTATATGTTAGCATTTTCCAGTGGCTTCAAAAACACTATTACATATTCCAGAATAATATTTGGCGTGTTTCAGTTCCATTTTAAAGTGCAATATACACATGGCGATCAGTAGTTGAGTTTAACCAGCAAGTTTAGAAAAGCGAGTCAAAATGTGGCAGACATATTTCACAGCACGCCAAAATTCAAAGGACTATAACTTTCTAACCACTAAATATTTTTTCCGTTCGGTTTTCATTAATTTACATCTTTTGGTTCATGTGTTTGTTTAAAATACAAAACGTGACCACATATTTATTTTTTTATTTTTCGTTGTTCTACATACTATTAGGCCTAAATATAACGTAACTAGATAAAAATAATTACTGAGCTAATAACTTTTTTTTATTTTTTTAATTAAAATTTAATAAAATAGTCTTAAAACATAAAAAGAAACTTACTTTAAAACTAAGCTAAAAGAAGTCAAACCCTACAGCACGAAAACATGAATATTCCACGCGGCCCTCTTTTTGGCGGTGCAAGAGGAATAAAATCTACAGTAAGGTATGTTACTCTTCGAGAGTGAGTGTTTTAATTTAACTGTCGAATTTTTATACTGATGTTGATCATCACATTGTTTTTCCATTCCCACAGTTTGACACCCAATAGCCGATGTATTTTTCGTGTTGGGGTGTCGTTAAACATTCATTCATTCATTCTTCGAGATTAAGGTATGTTACTCTTCGAGAGTGATGTCTCCCTATAGACGAGACACTAGATAGACGTTCATGGAATCAACCAAAGTTTTGCCAAATGCCCATTCGATTCTGCATTATGCAGAGATAGGTCACTGTCATGTATTACTGTTTCGTTTTTCAGATTTTTTTTTAAACACACGTAGCGATGATGTCATCTAATTTACCAAAAAATGCGACAACAGTGTTTGCTTTTTCTTATTTATATTGAACCAATGACCTTAAAACTGAATAAAACTTATGTTGGCTTGTGATAGTAATGCAGTTCTGATCTGTTGTGCTCCTCGTCAAGGGAGATTTGCGTTCTGGAAGTTAACCGCTAATTATACATTCAACTAACTGGGCAACTGCTATATCTCCTCGTTGTGTTAGCAGATTAAAACAAAAAGGTATTTGTATTATGATTCAAAAACTGATTTATACGGAATTGGTTTGGCATGGCAATTGTCTCTTTCCTGCATATGATCGACTACAACATTATGATCACCTGGTGCATCTACTACATCATCTGCTCGTGCAGCACGCTGCCATCCAATATGTTCTAATGCAGGTATGCCTCAACTAAACTTAGCCTAACAAGATCCTTTGATACTTACGATAGTCCACATCAAAGAGGCATGTCTATGCACGCTGACATGGTGTTAACAGGCTTATGTCTGCAGGAGAGCTGCCTCCAGAGCATCATGTTACAGGCCTCGGTGGCGTCGTGGTAGGTACAGGGTTCTCAGCCCGCTACTGGCTCCCACCCAGAGCAAGTTTTAATGACTCAATGGGTACGTGTAAGACCACTACTTCCTCTTCTCTCTCACTAACCACTAACAACTAACCCACTGTCCTGGACAGACAGCCCAGCTAGTTGAGGTGTGTGCCCAGGACAGCATGCCTAAAGCTTAATCGGATATAAGCATGAAAATAAGTTGAAACGATGGTTACAGGTTAATTAGATCAATTGTGACACAGGTCAGTCTCGAATGGACGGCCACATATTTGACAGGTGCTTATATCCAGTAGATGTTCAAGAATATCTGTCATGGACACATGTGTTTGAAATGGCCATCACTGAGACAAACACACCTGTTTGGACTTGGGTGTAAACGTCTATGCTAGTTTAACATTTTCTCGATTCCATTGTTTTATGATCAGCATTTTGATGAATGAGTCAAGTCATATAGTCCGTGATGAATATTGTCGTAGTCGTTTCGTTGTCCTGTATAGTATGTACATATTGTCTTTATGCCATATTTTCTAATTCAACCCATGACACGATGATACCTAACAGTTACACATTAATCCTGGGAGTGTGGGTTTTTTACCGGAAAACTTCATAAGTAAAATGAAGTTTAGTGTGGTGTGCTGTCGGTTACTATAGGTGTCCCATTTAAGCCGACCTGGCCACACATCTTCCACTCTATAAGATCTCTGCATCCATCACCGTATAATCAATAATCGCCATCAGTCGATATCTACATAGCGGCAAGGATTTTTTCGTTGAATGTTATTATAGTGACATTCTAAATATAGTATAAGAGAATATTGTCACATCTAGCAGACGGCCTAATAAGTTGTATAAATACATATGTAATAATATTGACTTGTGGATATTTGTATATAATTATTGTTTTATATTAATGCATTGATTTTATTTGTTTTCATGTAATTAATTATTTTATTTCCATAAACAGGTAATGAATTACAACAGATTGTGTACCTTTAATTATTTTATTCTTAATGACAAGTTGATTACTATTTTCAGGTATCTTGGCTTGTTACAAATTGCACAAGCATGTATGACATTTGCACAACTTAGTAACAATAGCACTATCACCCATGCGCCGCGCCTGTCCTATTGTTTCCAGCTTGGGTACAGTGTAAGCTGATGTGGTTTTAGTGTTCTTATCTGAAATGATAGCTTATTACAGTTCACTGTTTCCTTAAATACTGGTGTACGGCTCTGCCCTGCCATGGCAAAAGGAAGTAAGACACATTTTGGACTTTTTGAGAAAATTAGCAAAAACATGTTCTTTGTTGGCCCTTACATCTGGAAAGGAGTATATAATTTTGGTTTTACTATTAATAATACACTTTTCTGTAGCTTTTGCAAGGTGCATATATACAGTGGCATGGGTAATTTCTTAAGCTCTTTTTGGTGGTTACTTCCTTTTGGCGTTGTAATATATCATGACACATTTTAGAATAAAATGACAGAAGTATGAAAATTGTTCAATTAACTCTTTTAATTGCAAAATCTATATCAATACAGAAAACATGTGCAGTAAAATGTGCGGTATGTCCATGCAGAATATACTGTACGTGTATGGGGCTTTAACCTTCCGTGTTATTGCACTCAACACTCCCCTGGTCCACCAAGTCAACTACCAGATCATTGACTGTCAAGTCCTTCCAAAATTTGCGGCGATTTTGCGGCATGAATGGACAAAGTTTGTTGACAATGTCTTCTTTTTTTTGCGCCAGTAATGCCTCGTGGAACTTCAAGTGGGCGGATTTCCAGTCCACCCAATATTGCTTGTGCTACCTTCTTTTTCAGAAATGCACCATCCTGGTAAGTATCGTCGGCCAAGGAACCCTTCCAGAATATGTTGCTGGACCCACGCTTGAACATCACCTCTTGAACATTGTTCAAGTGGGGCTTCTTGGTGAATGCAGCGGAACTAGATTCATTCTTATACTTGTAGAAATCGGTGTGTTCCATGGGCACTGCCTTCCCAAATTTCGAAACAACTTCACAGAAGTCATCAAAAACATACACATTTCTTTTAGCTCGTCAATTCTAGCATGAAACGAGTCCGCTGACATAAAGGTGTGGCCTTTTTCTAGGTACTTAATTCTGACCACATCTGGTCCACCTTATTTGTTTACTTCACAAGTAAGTGCCGTAAAGAGTGTCCAATTTTTGTTTTGAGCAGTGCAATTGTCCGCCCAAAATACAAAGATCTTACAGTCCCTGTACGATGGATCTCTTATGCATTTCTTCAGTTGATCAACACCTGCACCTGAATCATCAGTTGAATCATCAGGTTTTGTAGCGGGTGACACAGAGGCGTGATCATCTCCATCGTAGTCACTGTCTTGGTATGACTTTTCTTCAGGAGTAGGCCCAGCAGTGGCAGGAGCAGTCCCAACGGGATCATATTTGGCAGACACCTTTGGCTTTTCGGCAGGATCTTGTTCGGCACGAAGGGATATTTCAGCACGGATGGCTACTTTGTTCGGCACGAAGGGATATATCAGCACAGATGGCTACTTCATCACAGATGTCATAATTCTCTTCATCATTCGACTTTTGGCTAGATGGCAGTATCCCACTGAGAAAAAAAAGATTTGTCATTGCTCTATCAAGGTATATTAAATTTCAATGCAAAGTCACTTTTTCATAGATATGAGGGCACCAGCATCGAACTTTGTCATACTTGCAATGTTTATGTCATTATCCATAGTTTTTGAGATGCATTATCTAGGCACATCTAGGGCTGACACACAAGGCAATTATTATAATAATTCAGATAAGTGCAGCAAGAGCTTTCTCTACACAACTTAAATATTTATATTGAGGTTACGTGCACAGCCTCTAGATAAACACATATAAACTTCATTTTGGTTTGTTACTTACTCTTGTTTTAACTGGTCGAAAAGGTCACTAAACCTGAGCATTGTGATGCAAATGGCGTGTGCCTATAGATTCAATGGATGATTGGCTGACTTGAAAAGAAACATACGTTGGGAATGATTGACACTTACTTCCATCTGCAGTTGTTTTATCAGTTGATACGGTAAAACCAATGCCATATGAAGACTATTACAAAGGCATAAGGAAGTATGTTACATATTTTAACACACTTCTTTCTGCCACTGTTTTCCGACTTTATACTGTAACTTACTTCCTTTTGCAAGTGCAATTACTGCTTACTCATAGCAGCATTATGGCTGAAAGTTTCACAAAACATGTAACATACTTCCCTGACTTGAATGTTATCATTAACTTAATTTTGAAAAAAAAAAAAATGTGACTTGCTTCCTTTTGCCATGGCAGGGCAGGTCTGGTATTGTGGTCCACATTATAGTTTGCTCTTCTGGAGTTAATACTTCATTTTTGCTCAATTTATTGGAAGATATTTCTAGAGAAGATTTAAGGTTAGTTATAGTTAGGTTATTTATTGTTTGGCTACACTATAATGACATATACTTTAATGTAAATGTAATTGACTAAATCATGCTTTACAACAAGTAATTATTATATATTTCTGTATAACGTTATAAACTGTACAGTGTAATATTAATTCTTATTAATTCAGTAATTTAATTAATCTATATCTAAATATGTGATAAACATAATTTAGTATGAATGCAGTGTGTATGTTTGTGGTGATGAACACTTTAGAGATTGTTGTATTTTATTATATATTTTATGAAACATAACGTGTCTGCGTGGTTATTTATTATTGTAATTCTTTTATGCAGATACGTCAATCCTTTTAAGTGTGACCAGTTCCATTTGCCCTGGTGTCACATACTTTGTATGTAATATATTTGTATATGTATTTTTATAATATAATTCTTATTTCAGGACATGTGTGTATTTCACATGATTGATAATATCTTGTGTATTTGTGATAATGGAGACATATGTTAAATCATTATTTGGACATGTGAGTGATAATGTATATTATGTATGTATGTATTATAACTATGTCTGTTGTAATCATAAGACATATTTTGTATTATGCATTAATTACTTTAATATGTCATGTCATGTTAAATACTATTATTTAAATGATGGAATATTATGTATTGTGTATCCTGAGATTTATATATGTATAATGAATGTATTGTTATATTGTATTTTAATTATATTGTTACAGGGATATAAAAATGGAAACTTGTCAGCCATTAAAGAGCCTTTAACCCAAAACAATGCAGTTGTCATTTGTTCCAAAACGATGATGCTGCTACACATACCGGCAGTTGTTCTACATTTTGTTTTAATTCATCTATCGGGGATGGGGGTGGGGTGGTGGGTATAGTGGATTAAAACAAATCAGTGATGGAATAAACACCAATAAATGAAACTGTTGATTATAATACTGATAAATGGTTATATCATAAGGACAGATGATCATGCACACAACCATTACAACAATATGGCGGTTATGGGGGAAACAGGGCATTCATCGTAATTAACATAATTCATATTCTGCATATTATGCATATTATTTTATATCATATATTAAACAAAACAAATTATGTATTACTACTCGCAATGTATATAATATTTAAAAAATAACAAATATACAGAACTTCACATACTTTGCTTTCGTTTCCTATTTATTGAATGAGTTTATTCTGTGCAAGAATAGATACCACGTGGTATGTTCTTTCGCAAAATAAACGAGTGTAATGAATAGGAAGCGAAAACAACTTATGCGAAATTCTGTATTTATTACATACCTTTTTATGTTTTACAAAAAGGGTTTTTAATTTAACATGATAACAGCATTTTATTAAATCTATGATCAAATCTCCTCCCATGGATTTGCTTAACCTTAAGAACCATATTCTGTGGCGGCCTAGTATAATGTTTCAAATACGATGTGACGCAATATGTAAATCATATATGACGTCAGTAAATAAAAGGCCCTAACTGCAGTAAAAATGAAATGAGAATTTCCCATTTAAAAGTTCCATCTCCAGATCGCATAAATGTGACATACAAAATAAAGTTATCACACGGTTTAAAAATAGCTTTATCACTATAGCAAAATTTAATAGGTATGTAACAAAATAAATAATTTACACCTTTAAGGGTTCAAAACGAATAGTACTGGTAACTCGTAACCTTAATAATGCATTATACTATAAATGATTGTATGTGTGTCAGTGTATAGAAGAAAATAAAATGGTGACAAAATAGCTAGACATGTTTACATGTTAAATTAGACATTAATAAAATGACATCGGTCACAAATTACAGATGACCACATATTCATTGGACAAAAGTTACATGAGAATTCTATAAAAGCACATGAAATAATTATGCTTTTCCACATGCGCATTGTGTTTGTTTATATTGTTTCCCCTCCAGCTATCAGGCTTGACTAAAGTAATTAATTGGTGGCCCAAATTTGACAAACGCTGAACTCTAGCTCATACCACCGTCTTCTAGAACCGAAGCATGATACCCAATTATTGTTTGATTTGTATGATAAATAAATTGTGCTTTAAAAATGTCTTGTTATTGCTAAACTGTTAATATCAACATGATTACATGTCGTAATCGTAGAAAGACTCCTGAATCATATGCCAAAACCAAAAAAATAAGATTAAGTCTTATGCTCGTGATTTAGTAATTGCAGTACCGCCAAAGACAACATAAATGTTTGCTTCCGGGAAATGTGCAATACACTAACTGTCGTAGGATGATTTATTGGTACTAATTTGTGCCTTTCCATGTGTGGTTGTTAAACTGCACCTTCCTCGCATTACAGTCAGACCACTACCCAAAATGCCAAGATGTATTTTGATTTACAAGTGCGCCTTTTTCATACACTGCATGTACCTGATTGTTACTCTAATATGTTTATCTACGATGTATTTCATTATAAAGGAAATGATATCCAAATAGCGATTCCATAAAATTAAAGACAAACAAAAATAAGACAAAAATGATTAGTTCTAAATATATCATTTTTATAATACATATTTTATCACATTTTTTTTAAATTCGCTAATATATTGTTCCATGTGTCAACGCTTGACATTTTTGGGAGAAAATAATATTTAAAACAAATGTCTTACTTTGTCCCCTTTTAGGGCCCCAAACCTCAACACCCCTGGGGCGTGGTAAGAATATAATAGTTTTCACTGGTTAATAACATATATATATATATATAATAATAATAATAATAATAATAATAATAATAATAATAATAAGCATACAGTAGCTAGTCAGTAAAGCGCATGCTATACTGGTAATAGTAAGCACAAAGCCAACAGTAATCGAAAAGCGTCACGAGTCATTAAAATAAGAACTCGAAACTTCTTCAGTTATTATGTTACTGATAAATGAATTGTCGGCGATATGATAAATTATATTAAACACAGTCACAGGTCACTACCATAACCTGGGACATAAAAAACACGGACTAGTCAAAATACGTTCCTGTATTGTAAACGTGTTCGGGTATTGTAAGATAATATGCACAAATAACGATTCACTAAACTGTAAGTGATGTCAAAAATAATAACATATAAAAAAAAAGCAAACAAACAAACAAAAAAAAAAAAAAAAAAAAAAAAAACAATAACAACAAAACAACAACAACAACAAAACAAAGCAAACAAACAAAACAAAAAAACACCGGTTATTAATAACATAACTGTTAAATTGTGGGGGTAAACCAGATGCTAGTCACTAGCACACAACAGTAAGTCAGGTGATCACAGTCTGAAATATATAACAAAGGACGACACCATCGACACATTCCCACATCACTCAAAGGTTGGTGTAAATTTCCAGACTCCTCAGGTATTCTTTGACAACTTCATAGCAATACTTATATTGTTCCTGTAAAATATGAAATATTTCTAGTGAAAAAAAAGATTACGGATTAAGAACTCATTGATTCCAATGAATATGTGGTCATCTGTAATAATTCTGAATACAAATGATTAGTAGTAGTAATAAATCTTAAAATCTTAAGGCAGATATCATTTTATCTGGTAGAATGTAGGAAATTGCATTTCAGGGCACCTAGTTTTTAAAATTGTAAGGTGGAGTATACCCTCCAGAAATTTTGCTTTGCGACCTCGGTCTAAGTCACACACGCCCCCCCCCCCCCCCCCCCCCCCCTAAATGTCTACCATGACCCTGCTGTGATACCTGAGCTGCGTTGTCTAGACTGGCGTAAGCCGTTACATTAAATGGAATGATCACATCGGGAACCAGTAAAATTGTCTGAACGTTACCGTTGATCGCTGTCACTTAACGCAGTGGTTTTGGAGAACGAACTGATTTTCGTTTAACGACAATGCATTTTTTGTGCATGCTCTCTCACAGACCAGCCAGCATATGCGATGAGTTTTGGACATACTACAGAGTAGCAACAAGAATAACATCATCGTTCGTCTAAGTGATTCAAGTCTTTTGTCCAGTCGCATTTTTATTTACGTGAATACTCTTCAGCCGTGTTGCAATATGATCACACAATTAAAGTAACCCAAGTTAATTGGCAGTGTTCAATTACACATTACTTATAACTATGTGTTTAAGTTGTTAATGTTGACAGTATATACTTTATTAGCCGTAAACATACAGTTCATAGGCATTACGAACATTAACATGTAACACATATATCATTAAAAGGGAAAAGTTACTTTGTATGGAAAGTGATGAAAATATTCAATATAGAATATAATAAAAATTATCAATATAACAAAGAGTGTATATAATAACGAGAATGCATAAACTCCTTTACGTATTATCATGTCCCTGCGTGGTTGCCCCTAGTAAATATTTGCACAGCGTTATTAACTGTTTTACATTATCAATGGGCAATAGCTATATTAATTAAAAAGAGGATGGTCTAGTGTAATAGAATGGTTTTATGGACCTGCATCTGGTGTTTCTGATCACCCATGCGCTACTGGTAGCTCTGCATTTTATGTGAAACAGAACTAGATTCAGTGACTTTAAGACATGTATAGTAACTCAAGGGCGGGTAGAAAGGAGGGTACCAGGGAGACATGCCCCCGTTAAAAATTAAAAGCCCCTTTTTGAACAATTTGTTTATAATGTTTTTTTTTCTTAAAGTGTCCTTGCTTCTCCACGTTCCCTTTTGACTTTGGTCCCTTGACGTAAACTATTTTCTGGCTTCGTCCTTACAACTTGCGTGCTTGTAGCATGCGTGCCATTCAAAATTACTTATTCAAGATTTAAATTTTTGAATTTGAATTTGTCCCTTGATATAATTGAAAACAAAATATAAAAACACACAAAGGTCTCGACAATCTGTGGTCGAATACACTGCAGTTCTCGAACAGTGACGAAGACGTCAATGTCTTTGTCGAGTTTTATCTTCTCAATGATGTTTGACAAAACACAGACAGTCCACTATATTTCGCACCATCCCTGGAAGTGAAGGATTGTTCGATCTCATATACAAGAGTAAAAATGGCATATTTTGGAAATATACATTATAATACTATGTAAATAATATCACATACAGTATAATTATAAATACCTAACTTTAGTATATAATGGAAGAGACAATTGATTGTTTTGTTCATTCTACAGTCTAATACCAAATATTTGTATAAGCTAATTTGTATATATCAAAGAAGGAACTTAAGAAAAGCCAAACAGGAAACGCTGCTACTTTCCCGGTCCCTAACATTATGTAGGCTGCAGCCTTAAGTTAGCAGTATTAATAGATGTTTAAGGCAATAACACACGATACAAATGTCTTGTCACAATCATCTGTTCTCCTACAAGTATAGTGCGGCATCACCTTGACATGCAACTATCTAACCATTAAATGATACTAAGGAACCATCCCGGAGGTAACATACTATCTGACAGAAGCGCGCGTCAAACAGGGCAGTGGGTGTGTTCAGTCCATTCAGATTCATTTTAGGAATTAATATACATGTAATTATATTTGATTAATTTTGTTTGGTAAACAATATATTGGTATTACCACGATCGTAATATGTAAGTTACCAACTAGTCTGGTTGACCAAATGCTTTTATTTTTATCCTCATAATGTCGTTTGCTGGTTTGTTATACCATACAAATAATATCTCTGTGATATATTTTCTTACATGCACTGTACTATGATTGGAGAGTTGTCAATATCATCCCGACGACGTTGGAGTCTGTCCAGAAACAGTAACAATTCATATTTATCTGAAGGGAGACCACCGTCATCAGACCAGTTATTCAACGTGAACAACTGCAATGTCTTTTTGTCCTGGAAAATGAGATCAATAAGCTTTGAAAAAAAGGGAGAAGTATATTGGAGTTAAAAATATCTGGGGTTGGTTTTTTGTTTTGTTTTGTTTGTTTCTTTCTTTCTTGTTGTGTTTTATTTCTTTTGCGAATGTTTTGTTTTTGTTTGTTTGTTCATCTGGATTTTTGTTTGTTTCTTGTTGTTTTTGTTGGGGTTTTTTCTTTTTTTGTGGGGTTGTTGTCTGCATACCAAACGTAGTTATAATATTTTCATTGACAAACATATACATTCTACCAGAAATGTGATGTGCAAACAGATAACTGTAGACTAAAACAGAAGAGGAAAACGTTTGGTGTATTTTAGGCCGGAAGATTACCACACTATCACAATATCAGTTTCCTGGATGATAAAAATGCATGGATATTGTCTTTTAACGTATAGTGTAAGATGTAAAAAAAAATATATATATATATTATAAAATCCATTTCAAATCCAATTTTGTATAATTCGTATCGTCGTAATCGTATAGTGCAGGAATGTTATGAATGAAAAAAAAATAGTTCCAGCTAATTACGTTAAACCAGTGCGTTGACTAATTGCAGTAGGCCTTGTATGAGGCTCTGTAACTAAAAATGGATCGTCACAATGCGACCTACGAAAATGTTATTATAAGGTGATCTCTCTCCTAGGTGGGCAATAACAATGTATAGCAAGATGTGTGTGTTCCGTTATTACACACACTGAGATTCAAGATCATAGTGCTTTAAATTAGTACATTGTGACACAATATCAGTGTGCTCCAACTGTATACACACTGGGATGGAAAATGACAGATGTTTTCTTTTATCACCCACCCAATGAACATTTAGCGGTGTTGGTTCTCCAGTGTCGTACAGAAGTTGGTAATTTACCCTTTATTAAATATTTCTAGGCACACTAGTTTGTATCTTTATGTCACTCTTAAATCAGAATAACAATGTTGGTAAGTGGCGATACTAGGTAATACTAGAGCAAACGCTTCTAATATAATTTTGCGCAAGTCCGAAATGTTTATACCTGTTCAAAATGCAGCATTTTTACAGGTTTTCTGACACATATTACATCATTCGATAGTGGGAATAAATGAAATACAACACACATTTTTGTAAATATAATTATTTTCCAATTCAAGAGCGTTTCCTGCATCTGACCTGTCTGTTCGGATATCGGGAAACAGAATCTTATTTCATAAACATACATGATATGAAACTAAATCAAGTGTGGTATTCTACACAGATTTCCTCATTCTTGTAACGCGTCTCTTTTGTCAAAGCGAGGCTGCTCTCCGTGATCCACCGCTGGACTTCACTGTTGATTGGTTATCAATGGTAATTGGTCCAATAGTCACGGATTCACCACGTCCGGGCCAGAATTTGGTATCCTTCTGAAATACCACCACATAAATGTTAGGGCTAGTTCATAATTGTTTTGTTTTTTTAAATAATAAAACAACAAGAGATCGGCGTAAATTATATGCACAGGTTGGTGTCGTACATATAGTTTTGACCTATGCCATCGACTTATATGCAAATTCAGAGGTAAATTAATTTTGCTATATTCTGTTTAAAATAAAATTACTCTGAAATTTACATATACATTAATATTAATGTGTGGTACACTTCATATTTAACAAAAAGTTGCCTCTGCCTTGTCCAAACATACAATGTTGAATGAGTTACTTTTTTTTCCTGAAATGTGAGATTGTTGCAAATTATTTAGTGATTATTTTCAGTTATTGTTAATTCTTATTTTGTTTTCAAACAGCAGGCTTGATGTTATAACTATTAAGAATACACAATGCACTGCATAACTGCTTGGCAGTTCCACTGGTTTGTAAAGCTTGATATATATTATTCGGTTTGTTTTTTTTTTTTTAGGTGGGGTGATTTGTCATGATTGGAATTTTGTCTGTATAATGTGGAACTTTAGTGACATTCGCTAGCCAAAATGCTATATTGGGTAGCACTCACACTGGAAAAGCCAACCATACTGTATATGATTCGTGTTATGGGTCGACAGGAACATATAAAATATGGTGATTAAACAAAGAGATGTGATTGTATTAGATCATGACCAATGTCTGTTAATAAGATACTACGCCCACCTGTGTTGTTTTGTCACCAGTTAAAGACACAATGGTGTGAGAGTTCTGCTCGTAAACCATTCTCCAGAAATCTATCACCGTGCGCTTCAGAGGCAGCTGTGTGACCACGAAACCAGTCTTGTACGAGGAACTCTGTAATGAAACCAATCTCAGGAATTAATCTTCTCATAACACTAGCTGGACATTTTGCTACCATTCAATGCTTGTTATGATATGGTCTTATGATATTTTTAATAGTCATCTACATGCCATATGCATAATGGAAAGTGTCAAATAATTGTCTACTTGATGTGACATTCTGATGTAACTTTGATGATGATGAAACACCTGTACTTGGTCGGGACCATACAGTGGACTCTGTCTTAAACCGGATTCTGTGTAATCCGGATCTCTGCGTAAACCGGTCCATTTCTAAAGTGCCGTCCAGCTACCGTTTATCTCTTAGGTATAAATCTCTGCCTAATCCGTACTCTGTCTACTCCGGACTCCGGATCAAAAATCAAGAACGAAAGAACCGTTCATGCATTAATTACCCCTGTCTACACCGGATTGGGATTTGATTGAACGACGGGCTGCTTAATTAGTTGAACAATGATCGTCAATTGCCAAGTAATCAGGACGCCAAATACAAAACGTTATCATACGTGTGAAGTTTACTCTTATTGCGGTAGGTCGTTAGATCAATCGAATTAATATTAGTGTGTGTGTGTGTTGATACCTGCCTGATTTCACTCTTATGAATTCGGCGAGTTATACTTGTCAACCTAACGCATGTATAAATAGGTGCGAATCGCTCGTATATTTTGTGTTACCTTATTTCATGTGTAATGGCGGAACGACCCCAAAAACGGCAACGTATCGAACTTTCGTTAGAAACTAAAGTCGAATTAATACAAGAATTTGATTCAAATCCACAGTCAAAACATGGGATCAAATGTCATTGTCGATCATTCAAGAACCATGACTCTGGGTGAACTCTGTCTAAACTGGTCCTCTATGTAAACCGGACTATTTCGACGGTACGAAGTGAGTCCGGTTTAGACAGAGTCCATATATAATATCTAACCTGCATTAGCCTACTGAACGTTTCTACCCCCTCTATATGAACATGCATCTATCCCTGTCTCACCCAATAACCGATGTATGTTTCGTGTTGGGGTGTCATTAAACATTCATTCATTGATTCATTCACTCTCCCTGTCCCTTTGGTCATATCTACGCGAGTGTGCGTGTATGACATTGTTTGAAACCATGTATCTGTAACCAGGATATATGTTTACATGGAAACATATTGTACACTATAATTATACACCCTATTATACCCTACTATTGTTGGCAATAAAACAAATGTGTAACCCAAATAATACCGACCATAATATATCACGTCAGTCATAATATATACTCACCGGAAACGTTACGGCGTTGATGTAATCATTTGTTCCTGGGACTGGGGTACACAGGTAGAGTCGATTATAAGAAACTGCAATAGATTAATAATATGCATACATCCGTTTATAGGATATGGATAGATGTGTCTTTCAAACTGAATTTTGAAATAATAAAAGTTGAATTATTTTGATGGGTTTCATGTTGAGTGACTGCAGATTGATAATACAAAAAAGTGCTAGCGAAACATAATATTTTAAAGCTTCATATTATGCATCAAAATGTCATGACACCTTTAAGTGTATCTTATTTTATAAATCATTAACGCCAGGTAACACGTGTTACACTACTACGGTACAACATATAATTGTTTCAACAAGTGGAAAACAGCAAGGGATTTGCTTATATTGATTTCGCCATATACAAGATATTACACACCACGTCCGTTGATGTATCAGTCGTTGGACATTAGTTGGGGCCCATCGTATAACAAGTCAGCACACAATCATTAAGCTACATGTCACCCTGAAATAAAAATACAGGTGCATGTACCAAAATTATTACCTGGTACAACAGACAGGCGGCGGTTTTTCAGCTTGTTTTCAGGTGTCATAGATGTATCGATGTCTGTCTGGGAAACTGGCTTTTTCAGACGTTGGAGATTCCGTTTAATAGCAATAATAAAAAATAGCAATAGTAATAAAATTAAATGGAATCGAATAATAATGTGTTTTTAACTATATTATATCTAGAGCACATTGATTAAATTATCAAATATTTCGTAATTCTGACACGAAAGTTTTAAAGGAAAAACAGTCACATTTTTCCATTAACAGAAATGGTTATTTTACATGACATACCAGTCGCTGGACATTGCTTAGGATCAATGAGATGGGAGGAAATCCAATGGGTTCGCCAAGATGGGTCGAACAGAGCACCATAGACGAGCACTGTACAGTTTTTCGTGCTTTCAAAGGCCACATTTGTAGTTAAACATTCCGTAAGAAAGATGTTTGCTTTGAATAGACGTTGCAGAATTCCTCTGAAGATTGTACGTAAGAATTAACCAAATGATTATTAGCAAATCAAAGTGCTCTAGTGATTTCATTTCACAAATCACTTTGTTTTATGGACAACAGAGTCCCTGTTTGAATTGCATGTTGTTTGTATGTCATTAAAGTACAAATATTAAGCATGCATGTGACCTTTATATAATATTTATTGTTTCAAATCAAAGTGTGTAATTACGTTAACTTCATATACTGTTATAATATGCGGCATTTATACTATATTTGATGTAATTTATCTTGGAAGGAACTTTAAAATTGGTTTTGTTTAACGAAAACACTAGAGCATTTTGGCTTATTAATCATCAGCTATTGGATGCCAAACAATTGTTAATTTTGACACATCGTCTTAGAGAGGAAACCCGCTACATTTTTGTTCATTAGTAGCAAGGGATCTTTTATACGTACCATCCCACATACAGGGCCTTAGATATACCAATCGTGGTACACTGGCAGTAACGATAAATATCTCAATGGTCCCAACGATGGGGATCGATCCCAGACCGACCACACATCAGGCGAGCGTTTGTCCCCTGGGCTACGTCCCGCCCCATCTTAGAAAGAATAATAAAGTATTTACATGTTTAATCTATTAATATTAAGGAAGAATAGATCGTCCGTGTCAACAAATTAATGCTGCTATATTTGATGTATTTTGCTACTTTCTTAAACCATGATATCACACAAGTTACTGAAATCTATGAAACAAAATATATTCATGAAAATAGAGCTATATATAAAAAATGTAATGGGGAAACAACACTCAATTGAACACCTTCCTTATATAGCTAATATGGCATACAATAATGACATGTTAAACAATAATACTAATACATCTCATATTTTGCACACAAAAAAAACCCACCAAAATTAATAACAAAACCCACAGAAATCATGACATTTCTATCATTCTTTTGTGTGTTTGATTATATTAAAAAAAAAAAGAATCATATACACCAGAAACATTTGGACACAATGCAAATACGTGTTATGACATACAGGTTTAAGTGTATTCTTTGAAGAGTAACCTAGGGAATCTTACCTTTAGTGGCTATATGCGCGTTTTCTTTGTGGTAACCTTGAAATTAGGGGTACTATTTGTTAAAAAATACGAATTTTTAACAATTATTTAAAAACGATATTTGAAATAAGATAAAGTTAAGAAAAAGAAACAAAAACTCTTAGCAAATGATATACAATTACAACAGAATATATCACTTAAACAGAAATTCACAAGGCAATCAAGACTTAAAACATAAATAAGTGTTAATTACACAAGTACAACTCAAGAGAAACAATGTTTTAAAACTAATAAAATATATATATATAAAATACATTTAAAATTCCGCACCCGTTTTTTTCATTTCAAGTCGGTGGCGGATTCAGGAAATCCATTGGGGGGAGGAGTGACACGAGGTGGAATGTCAAGGGAACTTTGGGGGAGGTTTGGAGGGGGATCGTAAAAAAAAGAAAATTAATATATGCTCCCCCCCCCCCCCCACAGATCCGCCTCTACATGTTGTATCCAATTAATGTTCAAGCACGTTGTGCTGGGCACAAATCTCAACTATATGACCTGTCTGCCTAGGACAGTGGGTTAGTTGTTGGTTGTTAGTGAGAGAGAAGAGGCTATAGTGGTCTTACACCTACCCATTGCGTCGTTAAAACGCGCTCTAGGTGGGAATCGGTACCGGGCTGCGAACCTATACCTACCAGTCTTATGTCCGATGGCTTAACCTAGACACCGCCGAGAGACAGATACATGCATACATACATACATAGTGATACATACATACATACAGACAGACAGACACATACAGGCATATACATATATGCATACATACACGTACATACATACATACATACATACATACATGCATGCATACAAACATACATGTATACATACATACATACTTATATACATGCATACACACACACATACATACATACATACATACATACACACACACATGTATATATATATATATATATATATATATATATATATATATATATTATATACACGTGTGTGTATGCATACTGTTTTATATTTAATATAGTACTTTAAACTAGAAAGAAAAAACCAAAAAAAACATGATGTTTCTTTATTTCTTATTTAATTTCTAATATATTTTTGTCTTGCTTGTTTGGGTTTGTTTTCGGGGGTGGGCAGGGACAAACGAAGGCCATGCTAGTATTGTTCCTTTAAAACTTACACAACATTTGTAATAATAATTGTGCATGCATTTTCCACTGACTACAAGACATATATTATAATGCTCACACACTTCGATTTCCCATAGTTTATTTCCAAGTTTAAGATGGTTATATTGAGCTGTATAATGCACACATGTAAATCATCCAGAAAATACTAGACTGGGTATCACAATGACTGTCCACAACACCACCACCGATGTTTCGATTGCTAAACAAATACACACACATATATCCAACCACAGTCATACACAAGCATGTATACGTAAGAAAACTTTATGAATATTATAATATTAGACATTGCGTAAATGACAACACCTTAATACTTACGTCTATGTAATTCGCATTAATGTAATCAGATTTTAGTGCTTCTGTGACCTTCAGTTTCACACGGGAATGATCATCTGCAATTAACATGGACGTAAATTCAAAACTACGAGTACGAGAGAGAGAGAGAGAGAGAGAGAGAGAGAGAGAGAGAGAGAGAGAGAGAGAGAGAGAGAGAGAGAGAGAGAGAGAGGGGGGAGAGAGAGAGAGGGAGAGAGAGACGGACCATCATTGACTAAATTTGTATAGTATCTATACTAAAAGGCAAAAGTTATTGTGACACACAAAAGACAAAGATAATTGATGGCAAAACCTCGACATACATAAATACATACTAGCCAGTACCTGGTCTGCCCACTGTGCCATGCACGTAAGCGGGATCGACCGCGTGGATTGTAGGCCCCATGCATGTGGTTGAATTAAACAGCATTTTTATAACTAACAGGAAGTATTAAGGACGGTGTTGTCAATTAGACTAATACCGGAAGAGAACTTCTCAGCCTCCATCACTGATCTCTTTGGTTTGTAACGTATCAATATAATTGATTCTTTGTGATACATGTTTGTGATATATATATTTCACACAAAAATGTAAATAAACAAAGATACGAAACAAATATAACACGTCGGCAGTGCCGTCATGGTTGGGTTGGAAAGGCGATTTACTTACACGGGAAAGTTGTTCGATATCTATTTTTCTTTTTGTTGATAGGATACTTTCCAATTTCATGGGAGGCATGCAGACCAGAAGGAAGCATCTGATAAAAACGAAACAATATGAATTATGTCGATTAATGACCTAACGTAATAATTACAACTGGTATGGAATACATACAGGTACACTATATATTATGATCCAACAAATCACACGTTTTTGTAATACTAATAACAACTGCCAACACTGAAGATAGTTCTAATTTTAGGTAACTTTAACTGGTTTACCAACAAAAAGATAATCCAAACGAAGTAACCGTCTGGTCTCCAGTCATATATCTTTAAAGAATTAATATGCCAATATATCACAACCTATTAATGTTATTATATGTATGTATGACATTGTTCCAAAGTTGAAAACTAACAGCATATAAACTATAATGGCTCGGACATTTACGGGGTTTCTTTAATTGATGTTTCACATTAAAAAAATTCGACACACACACACACACACACACACACACACACACACACACACACACACACACACACACACACACACACACACATACATATATATATATATATATATATATATATATATATACCCTATCCCAAAAATAAATAAACGTTCACGAAAGTGTAAATATTGTTCAGTACATTGTGCAAATATCTTTATAACTAATAAAACTTACAGCATACTCTTCTTTAGAGCTCAATTTTGTCTTGCCCTGTACGTAGGAATATAGTGTTTCTATAGGTATGTCACTGTCACTGTAGTTAACATAAACATTTTCTGCCACGTTAAGTATCACAAATATCATCATCAACTTAACAATCTGTATTCAGAGCAACGTCTCCCAGACATCCCCTGGTGTCTAATAGGACAGACAAATAAATATTCAAAATATTCAATAAGTATGGCATACTTCCTTCTTACCGTTTCTACTTTCCTCTCAAACCTCTCTCTCTCTCTCTCTCTCTCTCTCTCTCTCTCTCTCTCTCTCTCTCTCTCTCTCTCTCTCTCTCTCTCTCTCTCTCTCTCTCTCTGTGTGTGTGTGTGTGTGTGTGTGCGTGTGTGTGTGTGTGTGTGTGAGAGTATCTGTATCTCTTTCGTATACGAGCCTTTGGCGAGCATAATGCATTATTTGTGTTCCTAATATATGATATTGACGATACTGAAACACATGAGATTAGTAATCTTTTTATCATACAATCTCAAGCTTAATACAACTTATCTTTGTAAACTGTACACGCAACTTTAATTCCAGTCTGCCGTTACTAATATTCAAATGTGGCTCAGCGCATTTTGAATAAAAATGACGTCAATCTCGGATGAGGTCATTTTGGATGTCTTTACATCAGAATAAACAAGTGCTTAACGTGTTTTTTTTAATTGTTTTTTTAGGTGTTTTTTTCTGAACGCTGGACAGCCTTTAGTGTCTGTTTGTATTTCTCTATCTTTAAAAGTTTGTCAATACATAAATACATACTTCTTTATAGAAACGTAATTTGATTGGAGAAAGCCTGATTTGAAATATACATCCGGATCTCTGTAACGTCAGCACAAACTAGTTATGGTATAAAACTGTCCTTGAGTTTTTTTATTGCTATAATTTCCTCGTCTTTTTCAGGGCCGTTGTTACACATGTTTAAGATACACGTTTATCATCAAAGAAATGTGATATTGACCAATATGATAAACATCTTGCCTTCTACAGCTTTTGTTCCCAGAATGTCATGTGGAACGTAGACTTCTTGATCTTTGTAGACTGCATTTTTATGTCTAGAAAACAATTAAAATAAATCACCTTCATATTCCAGTACGATATGATTCGAATTGACAGAAGATAGCGAGTCACACTTCAAGATCTGTAGAATGTCGTTTTGTTATAAAATGTAAAATTACGACTGAATTTTTTTAATTGTTCACATTTCAACCAATCTAACCAAAATTCGGGTTCTAAGTATTCACATTAAAGCCACCGTTAGCATTATTTTTAATATGGATTTTATCGATACATGAATGTCCATCTTTTGACATATAAACGGAATAAAGGTAGAGAACATTTAAGCTAGTTCTTACCTTCTCCAAAAGAATACGGCCAGTGCCGTAGCTGCAACGATGAACACCACAGCTACAGAGGCACCAACAACAACACCAAGAGGAACGCCGTCACTTGATTCAACTATTTATGTTTACAAAGAACACAGATATTACAACTATGTAACTCATTTCCACAATGCTGG
The DNA here is from genome assembly GCF_016097555.1 of Gigantopelta aegis. Taxonomy (NCBI): domain Eukaryota; kingdom Metazoa; phylum Mollusca; class Gastropoda; order Neomphalida; family Peltospiridae; genus Gigantopelta; species Gigantopelta aegis. The sequence goes on along the minus strand of NC_054699.1, from coordinate 13,573,730 downwards.
AAGGTGTTTAAGAAATAAAAAATAGAAACAAACAAATATTATATGTATATATAAATATATACATGTATATTACCCGATATTCAAATGACGTAACACTATATATGATGCGTTGTCTTTTTGAATGGAAATGACGTTAAAATCGAATAGTGGTTTTTTTCTGTTTTTTTCTGAATGCTGGACTGCCTGTGTAAAGTGGCTATTGAAATGTTTTTGTTTGATGACTATGAACTCATACCTCAGTTATGGAGTGTCACCTAGTATGTGCGTTTAATAAACTTCGTGTCGTGACCCCGATAAAGTTGCATCTCATTTGCACAATTATCAAATTCTGAAAGTACGTGATCTAAAAAATGTCACATACCTTGATTACACTGGAAATGCTAGTTATTATACTACTCAAAATAATTTAAGGGTCAGACGATATTTTCGACATTATTTCCTGAATGTCAATTATATTAGCTAGACCATAATGCCACGCATGGTATTGTTCCATTTTGACGAAAGTGGGTCTAAGCAACCCATAAATGAATTAAAATTCACTGTCATTGACACTGTCGACTAGTTCTAATGGCGAAAACATGCTTACATTTGCACGTAAATTAGGGCGAAAGCGAAAGGTCTGCTAAGTGCCCATAACTTGCTTTTTAACAAAGCGCTTCATTTGCACGCTTTGCATGTGTATTCCATGTTCCCAATGCTGAAATTCCGTATAATTGGAGCTTGCGTTCGTGTACGGTGCACACTCCAAATTCGACAATGGTACGACGTCAACTGACTATCGAAGATAGAGGAAGGGCTATTGCTTGGCTTCAGGATGGCAAAACGCAAAGAAATGTTGCTCTGAGACTTGGTGTCAGTCAGAGTGTCGTTGGCCGACTGTGGCAACGGTACCAAGCAACGAATTCTGTTCGAAATCGTCAACATTCGGGAAGACCCCGAAGCACTACAAATAGAGAGGACCGCTACATCACCAATATGGCTCTACGTCAACGCACAACCACTGCAACGCCGATTACGTGACAATCTGCGGACTGCGACTGGAACTCGAGTGTCTGATCAAAACCATACGCAATCGTCCTGAGAGCCAATAATCTACGCTGCCGTCGCCAGGCTGTTCGACCACCACTCCTACCACGTCACAGAACGGCCATACGTCACTGGTGCACGCTTAATCTGCGGTGGCAACGTGTTCAGTGGGGTCGAGTGATGTTCACTGATGAGTCCAGGTTTAGTCTCCAGTTCAACGACGGTCGGGTTTCGTGTCTACAGACGTCCTGGGGAGCGCTTCGCTGACGTTAACGTTAGACAACGTCACCGGTTCGGTGGTGGCAGCGTCATGGTGTGGGGCGGCATCTCTATCCACCACAGGACCCCCCTCTATGTGGTGGATGGCAATCTGAATGGAATCCGCTATCTGAATGAGATTATCCGGCCGTTGGTTCTCCCAGGCCTTCAGCAGATTGGCGGCGGGGCAGTTCTGCAGGATGACAATGCCAGACCCCACCTCGCCAGGGTGGTAACGGACTTTCTCAGATAACAAGGTATCGCCAGTATGGATTGGCCAGCATATTCGCCTGACTTGGCCCCAATAGAGAACGCCTGGGACGAATTAGGCAGGAGAGTTCGGGATAACCATGCCCCTCCGGCCAACCTTCACGATCTGAGTCAACTTCTTATGGCAGAGTGGCAGGCTATTCCCCAAGAGTTCTTCAGACGTCTGATCAACAGCATGAGGCAACGATGTGTCGAGTGTATTCGCGCCAGGGGTGGATTCACACACTATTAAACGAATGTTCTAATGTGTAAAATCCATGTTTGACAACCTTCAACTTTGACAGCATGTCATGTGACTTTCTTGTATACAGTGACGTTTATTTGTGTTTTTTTTGTAAATATGGAACAATAAATTAAATTTTTGGTGTAGTTTACATCATCAATCTAATACACTCTGAAACTTATTTGGTTATAAATTTTTGACCCTTAAATTCTTTTGAGTAGTATATATATATAATATAATATAATGTATGTATGTATGTATGTATGTATGTATGTATGTATGTATGTATGTATGTATACATGTATGTATGTATGTATGTATTCATGTATGTATGTATGTATGTATGCATTTTTAAATCATGCTATGAATGGGGAAATATGAAATATTATACACAGAAATATACTAAAAAATATTATTTAGTCTCTGTTGAAAGAATAAATTAAAATACTTAAATAATAATGACCTAATTAATGCAAATTAACGAAATCGTTTAAAATAGTATTTATTATATACAGTAGAATCTCATTGGCTCGAACACTGTCGTTGCATCAAAGTCTGTTCCACCCATCGGGTAGTTCGAACCATGCATTTGGCCGTTGTCGGGTCCTTCTGTGACACAAAACCCAATCGGAACACCTCGCATATTTCCGTAAAACTGGCTTGGGCGAGATGGTCCGATTGACTTATGAGTAACGAAGTCGTCGTCAAATGTCGGATGAGATACATATTTGTAACTATTATTTATCACCGTTAAATAAACAAATAACAAACACACGGGTAGTTTGTATTTATAAATATTTATTAATTTGAAAAATCGTTCTTTATTATGCTGTTGTAGAATCTTTTGCGACGTATTGACAACTTTGAGAAAAAATGAAAGTGCATGAAGCACAGGCGGATGCCCTTTAGCCTACCTGTTATTGTTGCAATCACTACATTACACTGATCTCTCGTGTATTTCAAGTTAAAAACAAAATATGCTCGTTCGAGCTAAATGTGTTTAATTTTACAGTTCGGACCAATAAACTGGTTCGAGAGAAAGCTTCTGTTCGACCCTAGGTGTATTCGACCAATCAGCACCAAAATAAAAGGGTTTAATAGAGAGAGAAAATCGGGACATTGTTCTTGGTTCGAGAATACCGGTAGGTTCGACCGTTGGGCGTTCGAGCCAATGAGATTCTACTGTTATATATATATATATATATATATATATATATAGTTTTTATATATATATATATATATATATATATATATATATATATATATATATATATATATATATATATAATAAGCAATTGACTTTTTAAGTCAGGAGATAAAAACTTTTTTTTTTTTTTTGGCGCAAACGACAGTATGAAATTTGTTACCACTTTGAACTCGGTTAAGAAGCTGCCACACACTAGCATATTTTTTTATGTAAAACACTCTTTTTCCCGTATTTCTCAATATCTGTCTTTCGTATATCATCTCTATGTATCTCTCTCCGTTCCTTCTCCATCCCCTATGTATCTGTCTGTCCCTCTATATTACAATATGTGTCGCCCTCTCGGTTTCTCTGGTAAGGATATTTAATTTATTTATTTGCCTTACATTTTACCACTAATCAACTGAATACATAACATAAATAATACAACATAGTTATACAAAATGCGCACCTGGAAAACAACGATGGGTGTGGTTTATATATAATCATGGTCAAATAATGTGATATAAGTTGCATTTAATACATTAACTATCAGTCTGCATTAATCAAGCTCTAATTGTATTAGCTTGCATTAAATATTTGCCAAGGTTATTCAAATCCGTATTATTATTGGTGGTTAATAACAGTATAAAACGATAAATACTTGGCAGCTTATAATAATACAGTTGTTTTTATATATGTTTATAGCGCAAATATTTTTATTGTGGACGCTCTATTATAAAGTGATATTGACCTTCTGTAACATTAGCCTTACACATAGTACATATTATTTCTGACATTTGGATGTTTCGATGCCTGCCAGACGGTACATTTAATGTATGATGGCATATTCTAATCTTGCACATTTCCTTTATATAACGCGTTTCTATTGGCAATCTTAAATATGTTTGTAATCTAAATTCATTTAATAAATATTGATATACAAGTTATTTAGGCGTTGTCATTGTTTTACTCTTAACATAATTGCTTAAACGTATCTAAGATAATGTATTTGCTTACAATGCAGATACTGTCCTCAGCATACGATACATTACAGATATAGTGTAATCAAAGTGTATACAGTTCTTGCATATCATCACTACATATACCTCTGTTGCAAAACGACATGGTACGAGCGTGATATTCACATACATGTATATACAAATCAATATCAAACCTGTTTTGCAAGTAACTCCTTCCCACCCGGAAGCGCACCCTCCGCTACATACTCCACTATGAGTATCACAAGTTGTATTTCCACCAATGCAGTAACCACACGTTTCATTGCAGGTGACACCATAATAACCTTGTCCACATGCTACAAATGGTAAAAATTGTTATTAAATAGCATGAACACAAATCATTGATCTGTGTCGTGCGATATCTAATGGTGATTGGGATGTAGTATGGAATGTAGACGCATTTCGTTTCTCCACCATAGCCAGTGTCTTTTGGCTAGCATATAAAATATCATTGCACGTCTTGCCTTGTGCATATAAAGGAACTAATGGAAACATGTAAGAGCGTTAGGGGTCCTTATAAGATGACATATCACTAACGTTTGATCGGAGACCCTGCATCGGGACAGAAGAACAAGACCCAGGAAGCAGTTGGTTTCGATTCAGGTTTGAAAATGCCCCCACCCTCACCCCCTTCATCTTCATCAGCATTGTCCTCGTCAACACTGTCATCGTTTATGTCCTCAGTAACTCAGGTGTAGTTCAATGTGTGACACCCTATAGCTGATGTTAATAATTCAATGTATTCCAAATAGTGGTGTTGATTGTAAATAAATCATATCTCTGTACATAAAAATAGCGGATGCATCACAACTAATAAACCACTGAATATCCATATTACTATAAATGACCAAGTGCATTTAATTAGTTTTATATATAACATTTTAAGAACTAGTGAGCAATAAGTTAATCAGTACTTAAAAAAGAAATTAACATATTTATGAAGGTAATAAATATACCCTTTTCATGTCCAAAAAAATAAAATAAATCAGAAATAAATAAATAAATAAACAAATAAATAAATGAGTACCGTACTGAAATGTGTTTTCCCCCAGCGTTATACATGCATGCACCTGTTTAATACTGTGCTTCCCGTATATAATTAGTATGTACCAATATCACATATACATACGATAGCATATGCTAACATAACTTGGTTTAATTTACGTATTTAATGTCAATCACACGTATATCACACATTATTTATGTATATATTCCTACCAGTGTTAATGTACAAGTGCTCGAGTGTAAATACATTATTTTCCTATAATTGTTAACCGTTATCGCACACACACACACGTACACATGCTCACTAATATTGTATTTTTCGTTACACTGAATAATATGTTAATTTTGAGAGTGTTACTTATAATGCATATGCATAATAATGTATCTAAATATATTTAAATGTGTATATACGTTTGTTTTGTGAGAAATTCAAAAGTGTAGTGTGCGCAGAAAATAGGATACAGAGTCTTTGTAACGATAAAACACTATACTTAACTATACTTAAAGGAAAATAAATACTACAAGAGAACTGTCCTGTCATTTTCCCGTTGACAGCAAATGTCACCTGTCACTAAGATAGAAAATTATAATGTTATTGTATCTTGCATACGCAGGGAAATAATACCTACTAGTACACATTGGCAACTCCCATCCAGTTTGACATTGCTGGCAATATCCTGTAATTTTATTACAGTGCCCAGTCTCACAATGACCCCACTTCTCACAAGATACACCTCAATATCCGTTACTGCATGCTGTAGAATAATAATAATAATAATAATAATAATAATAATAATAATAAAACACTACATATTATACATGCCACGGGCCTAATTCACCAATATCTCGCTAAAAGACTTGCAAAGAGGATGCTTTGTTGTCTAGCAAAGCCTAAGAGAACTTTGTGAATTAGGCCCCACATTATTAACGACTATGTAGCAACGGAAATGTATTTAATATTTGATATATTAACTATTTCTGAATGACAAAAGCATTATCCTCGAGCAAGACCGCAACGTTGCTCAATGCAAAGTTGAATTGGTCTCTGGCAAAACAGTGATGGTTTCCATGAATCTGTAGTGTCGTGTTTATAGGATACATCGTATGAAGATAACCTCTAAATAATAGCATATTAAAGATTACCAGCATAACATATATATATGTCATGTCATGTTGCGTCATGTTTCTTATTATTGGACTTTAAAAGTATTGTATGGATTCTCCTCACTCAGAAAAACATTTGTGTTGGTATTTGATCGTCGTCAGTGTGATGCCACGCCTCCCAGAAAATGGACTCCTTCGAACGATGGGTATGATTGAGGTTAGAATGGCACAAACGCTGTTGCTAGTAATTTTGGTATTCATTGGTGTTCATCAGAACACTATGCAATATCTGCGGAGATGTTCTGGTACTAGGGATCGTCCATGTTTAGGGAGTCGACACGTGACACCACGTCAGCAAATCGTCAGTATTAAGCGGGTACACACAGGGAATTATTTGGAAATGATACATTTAACATCCTAATGCATCTCTGAGTTAAGGCCAATCAGTGGAAGAACTGAACGCAACCGATTAGGTGATAACAAAGTACGACCATGACCGTGCATCAGTACGTTGCTCTGTTACATCGTATATATATATATATATATATATATATATATATATATATATATATATATATATATATATATATATATATATATATATATATATATATATATCCGTCTGTCCGTGTATATATCCTCACGGAAAAAAAGTTCCTGTGCATCATTAAAAGTTCAGTAGGACGTATATTTTCCTCTCCTGCCTTCTGAACCTGGAGTACTGTTTACACAATATTTGGTGAGCCGTCGGTGACGATGTAACAAAGCAACGTACTGATGCACGGTCATGGTCGTACTTTGTTATCACCTAATCGGTTGCGTTCAGTTCTTCCACTGATTGGCCTTAACTCAGAGATGCATTAGGATGTTAAACGTATCATTTCCAAATAATTCCCTATGTGTACCCGCTTAATACTGACGATTTGCTGACGTGGTGTCACGTGTCGACTCCCTAAACATGGACGATCCCTAGTACCAGAACATCTCCGCAGATATTGCATAGTGTTCTGATGAACACCAATGAATACCAATATTAGTAGCAACAGCGTTTGTGCCATTCTAACCTCAATCATACCCATCGTTCGAAGGAGTCCATTTTCTGGGAGGCGTGGCATCACACTGACGACGATCAAATACCAACACAAATGTTTTTCTGAGTGAGGAGAATCCATACAATACTTTTAAAGTCCAATAATAAGAAACATGACGTCAAACAGGAGCACGTGACAAAGAATGCTAGTAATGCAACTTGTGGTCACAAAGCATGAATAGTTCCTGCAATTGACAGGACACCGCAGGAATATAGACGGGAGTGGTCACACGTTCAATTACTGAAATTGTTATGACCAGATTTCAAGTAAATTATATTCTATATGCAATTATTTGGTGCACAGGAACTTTTTTCGGCAAGTATATATGTGTGTGAGTCTGTCGATAATAATAACAATAATAGTAGTAGAAAATAATACCTAGAAACATACATAAACAGGGAGACACAAATATGCATAAAGACAGATAGAGCCACACACAAGCAATGACAAATTAGTATACATATACATGTATACTCAAAGGCAAAAGTTATTGTGACATGGATTTTTTGGAGTAATAAATTTGTGAATGGATTTATGGATGTAAACCAGAGAAGATGTGCATTAAACAGCTGAAAGAAATGCAACCAAACAGTTGTTGCAGCGATTGCATGCTTTGTGCAAGAAACATGGAATATTCGGGAGAAATGCTGTCCAGTGTTCACCATAAAAGGCCAAACATTCAGTTACAAATCATTGCAACTATGTGCAGCCTTCAGAAGTCCAAAAGTCAGAAAAACATCATTAGTGAACTGCTTGGTGCAATTTTGCGATGCCACGCCTCATTGAAAATGACAGATGGCGAGTCATAGGGATGCTTGGATCTAGGACCTCGCAGCGTCACGTCGCACACCAATGCAACGTCCACAGAAACACCACATGGAACTTATGGCAACGATATCAACACAACAACCAAATACCCAAATACTCTATTATAACATCATAACCAATAAAACAACTGTTATAACACACAAGCGTACTGATCGTAAATAAAACATCTTACTGTCACAAGCGTCTCCAGTCCACCCATCTGAACAAAATGCACACCTTCCTGTCTTCTTGTCACACACTTCCGTCTCATGTCAACAGTTACACGTCTTGTCACAGTCTTCATCATACCAGAAATCTGTACACACTTTATTAAAATAAATGTGTAATAATATAAGAAAACGAAAACCAAACATTAGCTAACAATAACCACGACATAAATCAGACCATTTGAAATATAAAATGTTTATCAAAACTCTAGCATGAAACAGAGGTAAGCGTATATGTATCAAACAAATGTGTGGATCACTTTCAAACATATTGGGTTCAAAAAGTGCATTATTAAATAATAAACATCATGGGCAAACGATACTATTATCAAGCTTTATTTATTAATTAATTAATTTATTTATTATTGTTAAACATTGTATAACACATTTCGTGTATGCCTTCTGCTGAGTGTAATTCAATGCCTAAGCTCATGTCCCTGCTATCACACTGATAATCATGACATGACCATTCAGTTGAAATAGTAGCGAGATAAAAAGGTAAAAAGAAAAAAAACCTATTAATTTGTGGCATAATTATATAGTTATAAACAACAACAATGCAGAACAATTGTACTTACCGAAGATTTGAATTTCACATAACGTAAGAACTCCATGAACTTACGTTCACGGCCAGGGGGTAATCCAAAGGTAACTACTTGACCTTGATATATGCATTTTACTTCAAATATTGTTGGAGGTGAAGAATCATTTAGCCATCGATAACACTCGTGTCCGTCAACTTCAATAACAAATCCGGTTAGTCTAGCTTTGTCTAAAATGATACAAAACACATATGCTTCCCTTTGTCAAATGATTGACACATTATGAAATAGCCATATTATTTATGACACAAAAGTTATACCATTTTGCACTCTCCAAGATGATTTCCAACATTTAGAAAAAATATAGTTTAAAAGCACAATCACCATTAGAATATTATTTTAAGACTGTTTTCTTGACATAGCCTATTAATAATGTGTTCTAAAACATTTTATACTCTTGAAAACCATTTGAAAATATTCAGTTACTCCATGCAACATATCAAGACACTTTTTAAGAAACTAATGCAGTTTTTGGTCAAAAATAATTCCTGATGATATTGCCGCTCTAACCATTCTTATTTTCTGTTAGTAAAGTGTCTAAGATACTCACGCAAATCATCTAGGTATATTTGTATTGTTTGAAGCGGGTACGGTTTAACCAAGTTAACGTGCCAGACTCGTGGTTCGTCTGTTGCGCAAGTGCAGTGAAAATTCGGTGTGATACCAAAATCTGTACGTGTATCACCATCCACAGCTAACCACGCTTCACCTTCATAACCAGGGCACGATGTAGACTGATTAGCTGTTTTGTTCTGAGCCACATTTTCTGAAAATTTACAAGCTGCAATGTAAGTACCACTAATATAAACTGTCTGCATGGAAGGGTAACGCGGTTAGGTTTTTGTTTTTCACAACAAACTTGCATTATAGCTAGTTCTAATTGACTCTGCATATAACGCGAAATTACTGGGCTAATCAAATCAATTTGCGACAGTAATACCAGTGGCGGATCCAGAAAATGCATTTAGGGGGCCCCAATGAAATGGAATGCAAGCGAACCTTTGGGTGATTTTGGAGGGAGGTGAAATTAATATATAATACAATTATAACTGAAAACGAACATGAACCTGTCGGAAATTTGGAGGATTTTCCAAGATCATAATCATTTACATATTAATACGCCGTTTAGTTGGACGTACCAATGTTGAATCTGTTTTCTAAAGCAAAATGCATGCTACACTAAACTGTATGACGTAAATATTGTGCATAAACGTCAGTGTGGTGTCAGGTGTATGATGTTGACACGAATGCGGAAGTACGTAACGACAACTATGCCGAATTATGAATCTTCGTTATCGAGAACTAGTTGTGATGAGTATTCGGTATAGTTGTATAAAACAATAACATACAAAAACCATGTTAGAAGCAGCAGTTGTATTATATGTAAAAACGCAATATAATTATTTTATAAGGTGGATGACTTGAAACACAAGTAGTAGTGACTAGCTATTTTAATTCCAAAAACAAACCCGAATATTATTTAAACGATTTAAAAAACAAGAAATGCATTTATTGAATTAGAATGTGGTTAGCTATGTCGTAATTGACCATTTGCGGACGCTCACGCTGGTTTTACAGCCTCAGATATGTGTTTTACTTTCACCACCCCACGTCGACGGTAATACCTGCATGGTCATCCGCAAATGGTCAAATACAAGATAGTTATCTCCTAAATATTCACTCCAGCCTGAAGCTCGCCAGTAGGACACGCCTATTTCTCATGTGCGACAGCACATGTTTGACTTTCCGACGTTGTCTTTTATTGGCGAAGTATGCAACCATTGGAAGTCTGTTTGGATGCTAAGGACTTACTCCTTGGGACAGCCTGCATTATCTCTACGTGAATTTGTTCAACAAATTTTAGCCGACTTGTCTTGGATTTCTTCATACATGTACTGGTTATTTTTCGTCATATATTGGCCCATATCCTAAAGCCAATGTGCCATTCCGTCTACGTAATGGTATCTTGGCTTGCGAAGATATTTGCCGAGATGTTGGAAATACGGGAAACACCTCTGTACAAACTACAATGGCTGTTTGAATATTGTTGTAACCCATGAGTCATTTCAATATAATAGTTCATTTCACAATGCATCACAATACATTCATCACCAATGTAATAGCATCTAGTTGGTCCAGACATGCTATCGGAAGCTTGTTTATTTCTTGCTGAATGTTGTAATTACGTCATCAGGGAACGTCATATCTGATGACGTCATTTTATATATACAAGTTGTTGTTTATGGACCAAAGCTAATTCCAAATAAAGTATGAACTTTTAGTGTTATTACTAGCAAGGATGATTCAAATATAATTATAAGTATGTTATTTTACGTCCATCTGGGTATGAAAACCCACAAATTATCCGCAAATTAAAGTTAGAACGACTTCGCCAATTCACACAGTATGCAGATGATTGTTTTGGTTCAAACCCCGATGAACGTAAAAGAAATAACAGACACTCCTTAAATATTAATGTTAAAATGTTAATGTATCAGTTACCATTTTGACAGAAACGTCCGAAATAGCCAGGTTCACATGAGGTACAGTTGTACTTTTCGACATTTCCTGTACAACCTTCAGCACATTGACACTGATATCGTCCTCAAAAAACCCCCCACAAAAAACTAACATGTAATATGCTTGTTATATATACGTTTTTAAGAATGTTTCATTTTCTGTAGATACTGTTGTCTGTAGTTATGTTGTAATTTGTTCAGTTATTATTTTCGTCAGTGTTTTTGGTTTCTTTAGAATAACGTTGATTTCTGTTATATCGATATTGTTTTTCTTGAGGATGTTAGTTACGTAAATGTGTAAACTGTTTTGGCAATCTTGTTTAGCAGTTTACTGAATTGGATTGCATCAAATAATAAAATACGTTTCTGCGGTATGTTTTCTAGATGTGCCTAGGAAATTAAAATTGTTGTATTTATTTCAGTTCGGCTATTAATGGATATCGGCGTAGTTCACTTTTACATGCAATATTGTTTTGTATTTTAAGTCGTATTTACAGAATTTTGTATGCACTTTTTCAAAAGGTTCCGTTTCCAGTATGTCTAAGCGCTTTTGTAGGTTGTGTGCTTTTGATTTGTTATTTAGTTCTGTATCTCAGACTTCGCAATTATAGAGCAAGATCAGTTTGATTAGTGAATCAAATAGTTTGTTATATGTTTGGGTAAAGTAGAGAAGGATTTCAGAAGACTAAATAGGGTTTTAAGTCCTTTGGTTGCAAGGTCTGGTTTTGGTTATACCCAAGTTTCCATTACTTTTAATTGTGCAGCCCAGGTAAATATACGTATTTATGTTTTGGGTTTCTTCCATTCAATATTGCAATGCAATTTTCTTTGGTTTTCTCTTTTGGATAATCATACATTTAAAAAACAAAACAATTGCTAGCTTAACGGTTAAATGTCATGCTTGGCAGTGAGTGTGTAGGCCTACGCATGTAGTGCATTTTGTAGGCCCAGTTGGGTTTCAGATATGAGTACCCGGTCGTCTGCTCTTAGTAAAAGTGATATTATTTCATTCTGTAAATACGGTACTGTACATCGCAGTTATTGGGAAGTGCCATATCCCTTAGGAAGATATTAAACATAGTGAAACTTAAGTTATCGCCCTATTTACTCCTATTTTTGATGAAAACGTATTAGTGAGTTTGTTGTTATTTTTTTCACCGATGTCAAATGCTTTATGGAAGTCAATGAAACAACAGAAGAGTTTGACCTTTGATTGTTCAATATATTTGTTGACCAGTGTTTTTATTATAAAACATATTATCTTCCGTTCTTCTGGTTTCCCTAAAGCCAGACTGATTGTCAGAAATTGGATTTTCAGATTCTATATGCTGTGTTAATCTTCTATTTAGTATAGAAGAGAGACCTTTTCTTAAACAGCTTGTAATACCAACGCCTCTATAGTTCTTTTGGGGTCTTCTTTAGATCCCTTTTTATGTATTGGTGTTATACAACGTTCTGTCCAGGTTGAAGGTAGGTTTCCGTATTGGAATATTATGTTGAGTAATTTGGTTAGAGGCGATATTATAACATCACTTCCGTATTTGAGCATTTCGTTTGTTATTTGATCTAGACCACATGCTTTATTATTAATGTTTTTTTAATTCTGTAAAGCTACCTTAATTTTGTTTTTATTTTAATAGTCTAGTCCAGGATAGTGTCTAATTGTTCTGATATATGTTTTGTTAAATGTTCATCTACTATGTTTGTGTCAGATTTTATATTAAAGTTTGTGTCTTGTATTGTTTCGGAGTTTGTTTTTAAAGTGTTTTTGTTTTTTTCTGTTATACCTTCTGGTAAACCAACACCATATTTAGTCCTCTTTATGAGATCGTTTATAATCTTCCTTGTGAGTTACGGTCATGTAATGTTTGTAGTTTATCATATAACACAGTTTTAATAGAATGTTGATGTTGTTGGTGGTTTTGTTTTCATTTTAATTAAAAAATCCACCCGTACTTGGTCAAAGTCGGGTATATAATACTAGAAAAGGCAAGCAACTAGTCAAGCATCAAGGACGGAAATGCCGTTTAATACTCCTTGTCAATCAATGGGATATATTTTAACAGCACCTCCAGATCAACGTAAAGATGAACGTAAAGATGAGTAAGGAAGAAACATGTATTGTTCAGTATGTAATGTCATGCATGGTATATTGTGCACAATATAATTATTTCATAAAGTGTTGCTTAATAATTCAGTTCAAGCTACATTACTGCATACATTGAAATACCACAACAACGTTAATTGATTGGAAGCAGCAGCGTTAATTACTCCCGCCCCCCCCCCCCCCCCCCCCAAAAAAAAAAAAAAGAAGAGAAAAAAGAAAAGAAGAAAAAACTAAAATCCAGCAAAACAAAACAAAACCCAAAACAATTTGTTTAATTGCTTCATTAATTTACTCTTTTTTATTTTCGCGCGCATGTGTGTGTGGTTGTGTTTGTGTGTTCTTTTCAAAAATGTTCATAGGCCTAAGCATTATGTTTTTATTACGTCATATTTCGTTCGCAAATAAAGCCTTGGTGAACCATTACCAAAAAAAGTGAGGGGGAAATGCAGTTATTGTATATGTATTTGGGCGGGGTTGGGGGTAGGGGTTGCACGTTGGCACGATGTTGATAACATAAAAAAAATAGATACTTTCTGAAATGAGTAACTACATGTCGTATTTTGTTTAACACATGACACAAACACGGCACATACTATTGTGTAGTATATTTATGATAAAATAGTCAAATAAAATAGTTACTTTTTCATCCAGTCTTTGTCAGTTCGTGTAAAACAATGCTCTATTTAACGAATTAATAAGAAAGAAAAAACCTCCATCATGCGGTCATCAAGCCTTGTACCAGGCCGACATTTCCACCACCTCGGGTGTACTTTGTCTATCCAACATGATTAATGTTAAAAATATATCTGCGTGTCTCTGAAGCTAGGATGAAGTACGTTAGCGACGTAAGAACTTCCATTGATTGCAGGCTTATCAATGTAGGTGTGTATACTTATTGTGCAAATTCACACCGCAATATTGGAATGCCCGATTATCTTAACACAAAACACGTTTGGTACAGTTTATCTAATGCTTGGCTCACACGTACCGATTAACACAAACTCGACGGCCAAGTCGGAATTAATCTAAAAATGTTCGACAGCGACGCAAATTTTATTTTGATGGAAGCCGACGTCGCATAACTATAGATTATAGTCCGTTTGCGTCAAAAGGGAACCGATGAATTGGCAGAAAACTGTATACTAAAACTCATATAACAAACACATTATTAACCCATACCAACTCTCATAACATCTCATAACAAAATTAAATATAAATAAACAGTTTCTTAACAAATTAGCAAATGGTTCCTTTTCACGGACTGTAGACACGAATATTACATTGTAAATTAGCAACACGTTCTAGAGTATGTTTTATGAGCTATTGAAGTGGATGCCACTTGCGAACGATCCTAAAACGTATTTACCTAGTCCATTTATAAATGTACTAAACCTGTCTAAGTGAATTATTAGGTTGTTTTCATAACAATACACATTGTTATAATACTATTATCCTGTTCAATTATTTAGACCCAAAGTTTTTTGCAAATGTTACGTTTATTTCCTATTCGATATTTGTTTTCTTTGCATTTACATGAAAACAAACCCAAACCCCGACAGGTTTTATATACAAATCATCATATAAAATGCACGAAGTTGACTTAATTCCACTTTTTTAAAATCTCTGTGTGTTCGGAATGCACGTTATTTCTCCTATAAATAACTAAGGTCATTTGCATATCAAAAGATTGGGATCTGAGGCTACATGAAGGCCATTATAGCGTGTGTCACTAAATCAAGGTTATTATTGTTTTGCAGTGTGTAACAGCATTGTCTAATCTTTCCGTTAAACATAGCTGTAAACAAGCAGAACATGTAACCCTTTCTTGTAGGTGCATTATATTTAATCAATTTAGCTAATGTATTATGTATTTTTATTTTATTATATCAATTCTATATTAGCATACCATACCTAACCTAATACAACTGAGGTGTAGCACAGTAATAGACACAAATCACCTCACACACCGCAGGAATGTGCTTTCCAAATTTAAAAATAAATTTAATGCAGGGCCGGACCCAGAAGACCGGGGGAGGGGGGATAAAATGTCAACGGCCACCAACATCAAATAATAATAAAAATGTTATTTAATTTGCCTCTAAATTGGGAACTCATACGTATATATATATATATATATATATATATATATATATATATATATATATATATAGTATTTATGGTGGTGCTAGGGGCTGGGGTTTGGGGGTGGGGTATTACATTTGTAATGCGAAAAACCAAAGGGCTATTGTTCGGACTCGTATGGGTTCAACCACTTTTTCATCCCGCATACACATCCCTGAATGTCCAAAATACGATAGCATTGCTTGGTCAATAACATCATTATTTCGATCTGTGACTGCACGTGCTATTGTAGCAATGTGTAAACCACGTAAAATACAAGTTAGGTAGGGTATATAAATTCATTGAAAATGTAATAGTCGACATTCTTGTTATTGTTATTTGAGGAAAAATATGGGTAAATCGAAAAACACTTCAGTTGATGTAAAATCGTGTATTAAGAACGTTTTCGATTATTTTGAAGATGAATATCAGCGCGGTAGACTTAGGTATGCTTCTTATCGAATTGTCGATCGAGTTGCCGCTGCACTTAAAGTTTCGGTTTCAACAGTAAAAAGAACTGTGAAAAATCTAAGCTCTACGAATCCGAGCACAGAAATCACTGTTAAAAAACGCGACCGAAAACTCATCGATTTATTTGATAAAGATGTTATTAGACGACGAGTATACAGATTTTATAGAGAGGGCGAATTACCTACATTACATAAGATTAACGTGGCTTTAAGTGAGGAATGTGGAATCAACATATCCATATCAACGTTACGAAGAACACTCCATGACCTCGATTTTAAATACCAACATATGTCTACAACCGGAAAAGTGATTTTTGAGGACGTCAATATATCAGACAGGAGACTGTCCTATCTCCATGAAATATCCAGTTTACGAGAACAGGGGTATTTAATAGTGTATCAAGATGAGACCTGCGTGAATGTCAACCACACAGCATCCCACCACTGGACAGATATCCACCCGGGCACAAGTACCGCCAATCACCTGCCGAAATCAGACGCTGCTGATCGAGTTCCTAAACTCTGTTCGGTGACTGGGAAGGGAAAAAGACTTATTATTTGTCATTCTGGCTGTGATAAATATGGATTGATAGATGGCTGTGAATTGATCTTTGAGGCTAAAAAAACAGACGGAGACTATCATGGTGAGATGAATCATGACAATTTCATCAAATGATTTGAAGAACAACTTATGCCTTCTCTACCAGAACCTTCTGTTATCGTCATGCATAACGCAAGCTACCACAACATATTAACGGAGATGACACGATGTCCTTCACTAAACGCTAAAGAGGAAGACATTTAGTCGTGGCTACGAAACAAAAATATACCTTTTGAGAGTAACATGACAAAGTCAGTTCTTTATGAACTTGTGAAAAGTAACAAATGTGCACAGCAATTTGTTACTGATGATATTGCTGAACGTCATGGGCACTTGTGTCTAAGACTGCCGCCAAAACATTATGAACTCAATCCGATAGAACTGATCTGGAGTCAAGTCAAAGGGCATAGCTCGTCATAATGATGGTAAAATGAACACGGTGCGGAGAGAACTTGCACATGCATTGAACTCTGTCACACCTACATACTTCTCTGACGCAGTTAAACATGTGATAAAGATCGAAGAAGATTTTAGAAAACAAAATAGTTTTATAAGAAATAAAATACCCCTTGTGATAGTCCCCCTTAACGAAGATAGTGATGAAGAAATGAGTTCGTCGACTGATTGAGTTATTTCTCCATACCCATCAGGAGTATTACTTTAATGTATGCATAAACTATTTAACACCAAAAACTATTTATTTCCATATCATTCATTATCAAACAACCAAACAACCTATAAACTAATCGACTAGAAATGCATATAGACTACACATACATACGAGAGAAATGTTTATTTAACGACACACTCAACGCATTTGATATACGTTTATGTGGTGTGAGACAAAACGGTTAAGGACCATTATGACAGTGAGAAAGAAACTCGCTACCGCCACATGGCCCACTGTTTCCAATAAGCAATTTTGATAAGCAATAAGGGACGTTTTATATGCACCATCCCATAGACAGGATAGCACATACCACAGCTTTTATACATCAGTTGTGGTGCACAGGCTGGAACTAGACACAACCCAATGGGTCCACCATATGGGATCGAACGCCATGAGCGAACGCTTTACCTCTGAGCTACGTCCCGCTCCATATACAAACGAAGCCTTAAGTGGGGTTGGGGTTGTGCAGAGGGTCACACCTCCACCAATCGCATGCATACCATATTCTTCTCTCTCTCTCCCTATAACCATATAACCATAGATTAAAATATGTTGAGTGCGTCGTTACATAAATCACGTCTTGGTTTTGTCACTTGAACTCCCCACTTGAATCCGCGCCTGCTTCATGTTTACAGATATTTTCTTAAATATAGGTCATACTACGATTTGTGCGGATAGGATGATAGAACCGAACATTAGTTTGAAACGCACTATAGAATGATGCTTTTGATATGCAAATGACCGTAGTTATTTATGGGAGAAATAACGTGCATTCCGAACACACAGAGATTTTTAAAAAGTGGAATTAAGTCAACTTCGTGCATTTTATATGATGATTTGTATATAAAACCTGTCGGGGTTTGGGTTTGTTTTCATGTAAATGCAAAGAAAACAAATATCGAATAGGAAATAAACGTAACATTTGCAAAAAACTTTGGGTCTAAATAATTGAACAGGATAATAGTATGAGAGTATATGGAGAAAACGATTTTGTGAATTAAAATAAGATTCTTGTAAATAAATACTGTAAATATATTATATACAGCTGTTGTTACTACCATACTCACGTATGTATTGACATGACAATAAATAATACAAAATTAAATAAAGAACTTTCGTATAAATGTTTAGATTAATTCTGGTAACCGAATGTAGACTATCAATGAAGCAAGTGCGTGTAGCAAATCTGTAAATCAACATTTAACATCACTTCAGGTATTGTAAATCTGACAGCTTGAAACTAGGTCCACTAGAGATTATGGACTTGGAACCGATAGATAATAAATACCAAACAAGTTACACAACAATACTATTTTTTTTAATTCTTGTTTAGAAAAAGGCTACTTATTTCCTATTATTTCTTCCTGTTACTGTCTCCATCTCTCTGTATGTTTGTTTATAAATGTTTATCTGTCGGACTCGTTCAGATTTGCAGACATGGATACACATTCGCATACTAATGTGTATGCACTTATAGATAAGAGCCTGTCACTCTAGGGATTTTCTTGCCGGGATGCAACCAATCTCGTCCCTACAAGCTGTACACCTTAATGGCTTCAACGAGGCCACACACCTGGACACATATACCATACTTTTAGACCTTCATTCAAAATGTTATGTCGACATTACTTTAAAAACATATATATATATATTAAATAGTCCGAGTTTCTCTTCTTTCTCTTATTTATTTTTGGACTGTCCTAAAATGCTCCAATTTATATAAATATTCGGCCCAGCAGCAATGTTTTTTACCATGTTAACTTTTTATTTTATTTTTGTAAATTCTATTAACTTTTTCACTAATTGATATTTAAAAAATTCGGCCCATTTCCAACTCCACCCCTACCCACTTGGAAAGTGATTGTGCCCGGGAGAGTTGCGTTTGAACCTTAATTGGATAAGGATTTGGTAAGAACAGCGGCGACATACGTTTCTATGATTCTCACCGAGTGATTGGTATGTGGCACAGACACTATAAAACATGTTGTAGAACTACACAGATATTGAACTATTGACAGTTTTCAGTGGTATATATAATATTAATATAAAACTTTATTAACGTCGAAAAAATAAAAGAACAAGTCGATGACTATCCACAATACAGTAGTAACAAAGGGCCTTTGTTGCAAGCGACTGGAGCGTGAACTCGCCGGAAGTCAGTCAGTGGCTGATTGGGGCCGGTTAGCGCTATGCAAATCAAGGACATATAAGTATCTTTTTAATAGAGGCTATGACATATATTACCCATTATCAATCATTATTATTTTCTGGAACATTTTCAAACGATTCTGTTACGGAACATAGGCACTTGACGACAGGATAATTTAATTATTCTCAATATAACACTCAAACAACTCCTCCTCAACGAGAAAACAAAAAGAGATACTATTAATACAAGTAGTATAAATGTATCATAATATTTAAAATATGATGAATATTTATAATATTTATTAGAAAGCATGATTAATTTCCATCAATTAGCGTTCCAACCACTGGGACGTAGCCTATATTTTAGAAGCGTTGTGAAGACGTCGGTGACGGTGGTATTTTTCCAACACTCTGAACGCAAAAATATAAATTAGAAAACAGACTTGAAATACTGCATAATGTAATTAAGGACACTTTTCAAATCTCTAAGCCGCTTTAAAAAGATGCAATGAAATGTAAAATGTAGATGTTATATAAAGTGATTACAATACAATACAATACAATACAATACAATACAATACAAAAAGCTGTATTACCGTTGTTACATATGATTTATACGTATTATTATTATTATTATTATTAATGAATATCAGCCTAGTTCACTTTTACATGCAATATTGTTTTGTATTTTATCCTATATGTAAGTTGTATTTATATAATTTTGTATGCACTTTTTTTAAAAAGGTTTAGTTTCCAATATGTCTAAGAGCTTGTCTAGGTTGTGTGCCTCTATTTTGCTGTTTAGTTTTGTGCCCCAGACCTCGCAGTTATAGAACAAGATTGATTTGATTAGTTAACTAGAGAAGGATTTCTGAAGACTAAATAGGATTTTAAGTCCTTTGGTTGCAAGGTCTGGTTTGGTTGTACCCAAGTTTCCATTACTTTTAATTGTTCAGCCCAGGTAAATATACGTATTTATGTTCTGGATTTCTTCCATTCCATGTTGTAATTTTCTTTGGTTTTCCTTTTTGGATAATCATACAGTTTACTTTTACTAGGTTAACGGTTAAATGTCATTCGTGGCAGTGGGTGTGTAACTCATCTGGTGCATCTTGTAGGCCTAGTTGGATTTCAGGTATGGATACCAAGTCGTCTGTCCATAGTGATATTATTTCATTGTGTAAATGCCGTAGATTGCAGCTAGTGGAAAATGCCATACACCCCTGGAAGATATTAAACATAGTGAAACTTAAGTTATCACTCTGTTTTACTTCTATTGTTGATGAACTCTTATTAGTGAGTTTGTTGTTAATGTTTACCAGTGGCAAAGGCTTTGTGCAAGTCAGTGAAACAAACGTAGAGCTTGCCCTTTGATTGTTCAATAGATTTGTTGACCAGTGTTTTTTTCATAAAAAAAATATTATCTTCCGTTCTTCTGTTTTGTCTCAAATCAGACTGATTGTCAGGAATTAGATTTTCAGATTCTATATGCTGTCTTAGTCTTCTATTTGGTATAGACGAGAGAACATTTCCTAAATAGATTGTAATAGTAATGTCTCTATAGTTGTTATTTGATCTAGCTTACATGTTTTATTGTTGTTGCTGTTAATTCTGTTTGTTTTTTAATTCTGTAAAGTTATCTTAATTTACTTTGTTTTAACAGTTTGGTCCACGGTACTGTTTCTTTGTTGTAATACTTGTCTTGTTAATTGTTACCGACCAGTGATCCATAACTGGTTCAACAACGGCCATGGTTTGTGCTATCCTGCCTGTTGGAAGCGCAAATAAAAGATCCCTTGCTGCTAATCGGAAAGAGTAGCCCATGTAGTGGCAACAGCGGGCTTCCTCTCAAAATTATGTGTGGCCCTTAACCATATGTCTGACGCCATATAATCGTAAATAAAAATGTTTGAGTGCGTCGTTAAATAAAACATTTCTTTCTTTCTTTCTTTGTTAAATGCCCGTGTAGTATTTTTCTGTCAGATGTTTTATTGAAGTTGTATCTTGTATTGTTTTGCAGTTTGTTTTTAAAGTTGTTAAATAGTTTCTCCGTTATACCTTCTGGTAGACCAATACCATATTTATTCCTGTTTGTGAGATCGTTTATAACCGTCCATTAGGCCTGTGAGTTGCGTTTACGTAAGTTTGTAGTTCATCGTATAACACAGTTTTAATTGAATTTTAATGTTTTTGTTTTCGTCTTTTTTTTTTCTCTCTTTTTTTTCCACTTTAATTTTAAAAACAAACGTACTTGGTCAAATTCGGGTATATAATAATAGAAAAGCCAAGCAACTAACCAAGCATCTAGTACGGAAGTGACGTTTAATATTCCATGTCAATCAATGGGATATATTTTATCAGCACATCCAGATCAACGTAAAGATGAGTCAGGCATATGGTTAAGGACCACATGTATTTTGAGAGGAAACCCGCTGTCGCCACTACATGGGCTACTCTTTCCGATTAGCAGCAAGGAATCTTTAATCTGCGCTTCCCACAGGCAGGATAGCATAAACCATGGCCTTTGTTGAACCAGTTATGGATCACTGGTCGGTTCAAGTGGTTTACACCTACCCATTGAGCATTGCGGAGCACTCACTCAGGGTTTGGAGTCGGTATCTGAATAAAAAATCCCATGCCTCGACTCGGATCCGAACCCAGTACATACCAGCCTCTAGACCGATGGCCTAACCACGACGCCACCGAGGCCGGTACATGGTATATGGTGTGCAATAGAATTATTTGATAAAGTGTTGCTTAATAATCCAATTTAGTCTAATTACTACGCACTGTGAAATGCCACAACATCGTTAGTTGATTGTAAGCAGCGTTAATCAACCCCCCCCCCCCAAAAAAAAAAAAAAAAAAACGGAAAGAAAGAAAGAAAACGAAATAAAAATAAAATCCAAACCCAAAAACAATAACAACAAATTATTGTTCTATAATTGCTTCATTAATTTATAATTTACTTATTTATTTATTTTCGTGTATGTGTGCGAGCGTATGCGTATCTGTGTGTGTGTGTGTGTGTGTGTGTGTGTGTGTGTGTGTGTGTGTGTGTGTGTGTCACTGCAAGAGTTATCATTAGTATTATTAGCATTTATTAGTATTATTACCATTTATTCAAAAGCGTCCTCCCCCCTCCCCCCATCGAACACCGTTTCATTTTGCTTCAATGTTCTTTTGACAACATGCCCATAGGCATTGTGTTTCGATTACGTCAACTTTCGTTCACAAATAAAGTATCGATGAACCATTACGAAAGAAGTGAGGGAACAATGCAGTTATGTTATATGTATTTGGGCGTGGGTGGGGGGTACTTTGGCACGATGTTGATGATATAGACAATAGATACCTTCTGAAATATGTGACTACATATCGTATTTTGTTTAACACATGAAACAAAACGGCAAATACGATAGTGTAGATTACTTATGATAAAAAAGTCAAATAAATAAGTTACTTTTTCAGCCATCTTTGTCTGTTCGTATAAAATAATTAACGAATGGGTAAGAACAAAAGACTCCATGAAGCCTCGTCCCAGTTCGAAATTTCCATTACCGGGAGCGTACTTTTTCTATCCCACATGTCCATATATGATGGAGTCTTATATTTTGTCCCCACATCTCTGCTCATATGGGTAATAATATGTGATCGTGATGGATATATGTTCACCGAGAGGGATCGATCTTTCATACAAACTCCAGACAGTCCACGAAGTGGCGGCGGGTTGTTTGTTCTCTCATTATTTATGTAGTTCGTAATCATATAGACGTAAACGTGTTCAATGCGTAGATAAATAAAACAGTTCTTTCTATCTCGTTTGTTTTCTTTCATTTTGTTTTCTTTCCCTAGTCTATCATTCATTATTTTTTTCAATGTATGACCCATAATTCAATCTATCGTCGCCTATAGATACATAGTATAAAAATCGCATGTTAAATCAAATATTAATATGCGTGTGTGAATCTTAATTAAACACTGCTTTAGAGAAAACATGTATACACGAATAATAGTGGAAGTATAAGCTATTTACCGTGTATTACAGGAAAATACCCGATAAACAATCCAACAATAACGAAGCAAGGAAGTTTAGCGACTTGTACTGCCGCCATTTAGTTGAATATTTGTTTTGCTAGACGTCAAGCAGGAAGAACTACCTTTGAATGGAAGCTGCATATTACACACATCATATAATAATGCAGCCTATATTAAAACAGGGCAAGCACTCCGAGGACAGGGTATACACTTGAGAATTGGTTGACTGGTCACAGCAACACTTTGACTCGCCTGTACAACGTTTGAATGGCCTGTGACCGAATTTCGTTAAAAAAAGAACTTGCTTAAATTGCACTTTATCATAGCATACAAACAATACAAAAGAAGGAAACAGAACTTATTTTAGTATTATTACAAACTGTTGTAATTAAATTATAATTATTATGTTGTCACGGGACCTACACAATCAAACATCTGGAATGTTTTACCAGGTTCGGTCTTGGAATGAATAAGGTGATTTTATGGCCGTATGATGAGGAATTAAAACAATACTAAGCTGACAGCAATCTATACAAACAATAATCACATCCACTAGAGAAATAAGCACGCAACACTTGTAAGTTAAAACACATAATCATTATTTTATTATGAATACAGTATTTCTAATCCATACAAAGTAAATCACTATAATAACGTAGTATAAGATTGTGTCAATAATATACACTAATGTGAGTTAGTATCATTCGTTAATGTGAGCCAATATCAAACAAGGAACTTATTCAAAATCTGACTGTTTAGAAATCTACACAGACTCAGAGGGCGGATTAAAAGTTTAACCAATAAATACTATTACATTTTGGAACAAGTTAGAGCATATGCTTTATCTATTGTTCTGTTAATAATAATAAGTGTGACTGACACAGGTTAATGATAATCATTCTTTACACTACATCAAGAGAAGTATATCACAATATCTTGACAAAGTCACAAACATAGCAATGACCTTGGTTCCTTGGCTGACAACTAAAATATATTGGACACCCAGTGTGTCAAAACATATTCTGGCTCTCTTCCACTAAAAGAGGCTGCGCGCTTTTATAGGAGTTGAAAGTTACTAGTAACTGTTTTGTGATAGGAAACAGACACCTTTTGGCTCTGAATTAATATTTAATTGAATAGAAATTGTGTTTTAGTGGATAGCAAAAAGATAGAACAAACAACAACTCCGTGGTCTAATGGATAAACTGCTGGATAATCAAGCTGACGACAGTGGTTCAAATCCCATCAAAGCTGGCTCACACATTCATTCATTCATCTTTTTCATCTATCTCCCTCTAGCTATCATTCTCATTATCTTAATATAAAAAAACACCCTGTCCAATTTCCCCACGATTTCAATCTGTTTCGATCCTTTTTATCAGTTTACTCCGACTCTGTCTTCTGAGGTGTCCACACCATCGCCTACCTTTCTCAACGTCCTCCACGGTTGCGGTATCTGTGTATTTCTGCCGCTAATAAAGCTGGTCTGACAGACGACACTAACTAACGACCGCCGGTAGTAGGGGTGCACAGTAGGTTGTTGCAAGTGCCTCTTAACAATGTCAGAAGTACTACTAACTACTGAACACTCCCCGAAGTGGTTAGACTAAGCCAACAGCTAAACTGCTGATGGGGAATGGCAGGTGTGTGGCACAGATAGCCACAATAGACAAGCACTGGGAAGTGGAGGTGGACAGCGAAAGAAGTTGAACGATAGGAGGAGTTACAAGACCGGGAAGAAATGAGATGGAATTCAAAGGAGAGAAAGGAAAGGGGGCAGTGGGATATAAACTAAAAAAGAAGAAAAGAACCAACAAAAAAACCCACCCTCGATTCTTGACAGGTCACTCACAACAACATCGTGAGTGACCTGTCAAGAGTTCATTTAATTTGAAGTTCCCACAACACTCGCATGTGCACAGGCAATGATAGCTGTTGTTGGAATCGTTCTCAGTTACGATCGGGCGTTTAATATAGTAGACTCGGTAAATTCCGTAAAAAAACGTAAACGTTCCAATACAATGTAACTTCAGAAAACAAAATAATTTTGCGAAACTGTTGCCGAATGTGACGAGTTGTTCGGATTATAACTAAATGGGAAGTAAAGAGGGATATGGCCGAGGTATTCCGATTGAACCCATGGATACATTTACGTGACCGAGGTTTCCGAATACATAATCAAAACCGGACTAGACATTCCGAATGTATTTAGACTGTTCGATAGACTGGGGGAGTGGTCGCTATTATGTCCTATATGGGTTTGCTTGCGCAGATACTAATAGGAAACCAGTTAAAAACAGTAGGCCACAGATCACAATTAGTTTCGCTATATGTTTCTATATAGCCTTAGTGGAGTTTCGTATGCACCTTTGCCTTCCTTGGGGGACACATACGCTAAAAAAGGACAACCCCTGTTGTCCAGGTCGGAATTACCATAAACCAGTCTTCAATGTCAACAAGTTACACATGTGGAACTTTGGGGGAGGTTTGGTGGGCGGGTTGTAGCTTAGTGGTAAAGCGCGCGTCTGGTGTACAAGGAGTCACTTGTTTAAAAAAAAGAGCATATTAAACAAGACAATCTGTGCTTTTGTTTTTGGTTTGTTTTTGTGTTTTTTTCTTCTTTTTTCGTTGTTGTTTTTTGTGTGTTTGTTTGTTGTTGTTTCGGTTCCTTTTTATAGGTTGTCTCATATGACGACTCATTGCGACAAAAAGATAGTTAAAATTTGTTTAACGACACCACTAGATCATTTCGACAAGTTCCGCCAAGTAATTTTGACCAATTGTCAAAATGGCCATAATAATGTTGACACTAAATTGATAGGCCTATAGTCAAAACGTTGCTAAATAAATACACAAATGAGCCTTTCTTTTCCGTTCCATCTGGTTGTGGAAATTTGCATTTCGTGCTTTGATTGTCAAGTGTTATACATTAGGTGGGTTCTTGGTTATAACATTGTTTATCTAGAAGATCGAGAAAATTATCTGACATCACGTTTTGACACGCAATTGGATTACACTGACGCGTTTCAAGTACTGTTTAGAAAAACTGAATCGATCATTCAAACCTCTTTCTGACCACAAACATAAAGGACTAGCGTAACAAAACTCCTGACAAACACCATCCAATGTCTTGTCGTGCACGGAAGAGCTGACCATAGTCAGAACGTGCGCCCATGATATACGTGCGTTGTAGCAGCTTGTTATGAATGTGCACGTTAACTTATTTGTGAGATGATACATATGAAATAACCCTTGTTGCCAATCGAAAAGCGTAGCTAATGATGTGGAGGCGGTTGGATTCCTCTCTCTCGTTATATAAGTTGTCCTTAACTATATTTCCTTCGTCATATAACCGTAACTAGAATGTCCTCTTTAATTGAAACATAACTTCTTCCAGTAATACTAAAATATATAGCTGCGTGTCTCTCAAACTAGGGTGCTGTACGTTAGAGACTTTCAGAACTTTCACTGATTGTATGATTATCAATGTAGGTGTGTACACTTCTTGTACATAACCCCAGTGCATACATGGAATGCGAGATTGCCTTTCCACAATACATGTTTTATTCAGTTTATCACACGAACCGATTAACGCAAAGTCGTCGGTCAAAGTCGGTAGTAATCTCAAACGACGGCGACGCAAGGTTTATTTTGATGGAAGACGACGTCGCATAACTGTAGATTATAGTCCGTTTGCGTCAAAAGGGAACCGATGAATTGGCACAAGACTGCATACTAAAACTCGTATAAAAAATTATTATTAAATGAATGGATGTTTAACGACACCCCAGCACGAAAAATACATCGGCTGTTAGGTGTCAAACTATGGTAAAGGCATATATAATTAACTCTTAAACCCATGCCAACTCTCATAACAATATATATATATATATATATATATATATACTCAACCAAAAACGTATTGCAGTTCCGACTAAATCGTCTTCAAACTTTATATTATTTGTCTAAAATCAGTCAAATTAAGTTAATTAAGTAAAATGGATTATTTGAAAAATCTGGAAGTAAATTTACGTTTATGAACAGATTTTTATTGACGGATACTTCATTGTTAAACAGGAGGGTACAAAAATGTGATTTTGTCACAAATCTTGTATGCCGACCATTTTGGCGAATCGCGTCTGTACAACGACGTCTCATGTTCTCGTAATCGTCGACCCAAGATGTCCCACATGTGTTCAATGCGGGAAAGGTCGGGGGATCTGGCTGGCCAGTCTAAGACTTGAATGTGATTTATCTGCAAAAGTTCGTTAGTTATGCGGGCGGAATGAGGGCGGGCACTATCTTGCTGAAATGTGAACGTAGGGTTGCGTTGCATAAATGGCAAGACAACAGGTGTAATGATTTCGTCAAAATATCGTTGTGCAGTTAATGTTCCATTAACAAACTTCATAACAATATATATATATATATATATACTCTTCAAAAAAAGAAACGCAAAAGGGTACAAATGGGTTATAACTCCGATTTTATGTTTCCTACCGGTTCATGCTTTGTGAATATAAGGTCATTGCATGTCCCAAACACATTCCCACGGTTACATTCGATAAAACGCAGCTACTGTACAATAAAGTTCCAAAATGTGAATATTCGCAAAAACGCAGCCACGTGCAAACCATGTCACCACTGCACGTGCGTTGTCTGCACGTGCAACATGAACACCGACAGTATAAAAGTGCAGGGTGTTCGCTTGCCTGGCCTCTGTATCTGGCCGACAGTTGACGAAATCCAGGACATGCCACGTCTCAGTGAACCGCAGAGAAACAATGCCATCGGCCGACTAGACGCAGGCGAATCCAGAACGGCCGTTGCCAGGGCATTCCATGTGTCCCCAAGCACCATCTCCAGACTGTGGGACCGTTTACCAGCAACATGGATCAACACGTGACCTCCCTAGATCCGGTCGACCACGGGTCACTACCCCCGGGCAGGACCACTACATCCGGGTACGCCACCTTCGGGAACGATTGACTACTGCCACCTCCACAGCCGCAGCAATACCAGGTTTGCGCAGGATATCCGACCAGACCGTACGGAACCGCCTACGTGAGGTAGGAATTCGTGCCAGCCGTCCAGTTCGAGGTGTCATCTTAACACTACAACACCGTCGACTCCGACTGCAGTGGTGCCAGATTCATCGACAATGGCCTCAACTGCGATAGAGACAGGTGTGGTTCAGTGACGAGTCCCGATTTCTGCTCCGACGTCATGATGGAAGATGTCGCGTGTATAGGCGTCGTGGTGAACGTTATGCGGCTAAACTGCGTGCAGAAGTGGACAGATTCGGCGGGGGTAGTGTCATGGTGTGGGCAGCCATCTCACACACTGGCAGAACTGACCTGGTCCACGTGCAGGGCAACCTGAATGCACAGGGCTACATTGACCAGATCCTCCGGCCACACATCGTTCCAGTTATGGCCAACGCCAACGCAGTGTTCCAACATGACAACGCCAGGCCTCACACAGCACGTCTCACAACGACTTTCCTACAGAACAACAACATTAATGTCCTTCCTTGGCCATCGATATCACCGGATTTGAACCCAATTGAGCATCTATGGGATGAGTTGGACCGACGCCTCCGACAGCGACAACCACAGCCCCAGACCCTGCCCGAGCTGGCAGCAGCCTTGCAGGCCGAGTGGGCCACCATCCCCCGGGACGTCATCCGTACTCTGGTTGCTTCAATGGGCAGGCGGTGCCAGGCAGTTGTCAACACACGCGGAGGCCACACCCGGTATTGACTCCAGATGACCTTGACCTTGGTGGTGTGTCCTATCACTTACTCACAATGGACTAGAGTGAATTGTGAACAATCCTGCAACATTTGGTAATTATCGGACTCACCATTCAATAATTAAATCAATTCTCCAAATGTTACGACAATGTGGTTTTGCGTTTCTTCTTTTGAAGAGTATATATATATAACATTTAACATGTCAATGTCTTGGTTCTTTTTTGACGCAAACGGACTGTAGACACGACTATTGCACCTGATCAGTCGGGATTTGGCGACAGAGCAGAAACGACGGTTTTGTCACTAGGTGTGTGCCGAACATTACACACTAAGAGGCCTTTGTAAAGTAGCGAGACGTTCCGGAGTATATTTTATGAGCTTTTGAAGAGGACGACAATTGCGAACGACCCGTAACCGTATTTACCTAGCCCATTTCTAAATGTACTAAACCTGTCTAAGCGAATTATCAGGTAATTGTCATAACAGTACACATTGTTATAATACTAGTATGATAGTACATGGATAAAAAGATTTTGTGAATTAAAATAAGATTGTTTTAGATAAATATTTTATATACTGTTAGTACCACCTTCCCATGTGTATTAACATGAATATGATTTAATGAAAGCAATAAAAAATTAAATAAAGAGCTTTCATATAATTGTTTAGATTAATTCTCATAATCCGATGCAGACTGTCCATGTCGTGCTAAGTACGTGTAGTAAATCTGTAGAAATACATTTGACAACACTTCAGGTATTGTAAATCTGACGGTTTCGAATTGGGTCTACTAGACATTGTGGACTTGGAACCGATAGATAATGAAGACCAAACAAGTTACACAAAATCGTGTTTATAACAAGGCTACTTATTTGTTATTATTTCTTCCTGTTTCTGTCTTCTCTCTCTCTCTCTCTCTCTCTCTCTCTCTCTCTCTCTCTCTCTCTCTCTCTCTCTCTCTCTCTCTCTCTCTCTCTCTCTCTCTCTCTCTCTCTCTCTGTTTGTTTGTAAATGTGTATTTATCTGTCTCTTAGATATTCAGATATGTATACAAACACAGATACAGATGTGTATGCACATGCAAATAAGAGACACCTAAAGAGATAGAGACAGATACAAAGATGAGAAACACACACAAGGAAAGAGAGAGAGATAGATAGAGAGAGAGAGAGAGAGAGAGAGAGAGAGAGAGAGAGAGAGAGAGAGAGAGAGAGAGAGAGAGAGAGACAGAGAGAGAGAGACAGACAGACAGACAGACAGACAGACAGACAGACAGAGAGAGACAGAGACAGAGACAGAGACAGAGAGAGAAACATAAATAGAAAGAGAGATATAAATACATAGAGCGAGCCATACAGAGAGAGAGAGAGAGAGAGAGAGAGAGAGAGAGAGAGAGAGAGAGAGAGAGAGAGAGAGAGAGAGAGAGAGAGAGAGAGAGGGGGGGGGGTTGGATCCAATAATACCTGCAATAGGTCGCAGACCTCAATAGTAATAATACGCCTTTAATGAAGTTAGTCACCCCTCAACTACCCCCATCATTGCAGCCTGTGTCCCATGACTGGTAGTTGATGCACTGTCTATGGGGAAGTGCATATGGATCTCTCTTTGTGGTATCGGTAGATGTAGCCTATGGGAAGTTAGTGAATTTCGTATCTTTTTCTCTAAACCAACTGTCAGAAAAATATGTAAATGTGTTATGGCGTCGTTAAATGACATCCATTTCCTTTCACTATTATGATTGTATACGCACACGATATCTCTGCCGGTTTCTGAAGATCTGCAACGATACCTATTTTATGGGAACCTGCCTACACATCGTTTGTTTAATAACACCACATTGGCTTATTGATCGCCAGCTCTTGTTAATTTTGTCATAGTATTCAGGGGAAATCACAGATTTTTGCATTAGCAGCGAGATATCGTTTATATGTACTTTACCACAGACAGGACATCACATACAACGGTGTTTTATTGTACCAATCGTGGAATATTGGTGGGGACTGTAAATCCAAATGCAATCAGAAAATAGGTCCATCGACTGGAATTCGACCTTTTGTCACAAATAATTAAGGCGAGCGCTCTACTGATGGAACTAAATCGTGCCCCACTAGAATGTTGTTGTTTTTCTATATCTATTAAAAATAACGCATCTCCTAATCAGCCCTCACAACCGTGGGGTGTGAAGTGAGTTTGTACTTGCTCCTGAATAATTGCGTTAGTACGAAAATAAACTAAACTATATTGTCTTGTAGAGTTACCTTGCGATCCATATTTAAGGACTAATTATAGATCAAATAATAACAACAACAACAACAACAACAACAATAATAATAATAATAATAATAATTAATAATAATAATAATAATAATAATAACAATAATACAAATTCAACGCCTCGAGATGAAGAAACCAAGTCCCAACTTTATATATTGCCTTTTATTACGTTATATTGTCGAGTTTTAGAACTCGATCACAATACGTAATAAATACATGTTTATAAGCAATATGCACAGTATAATGGTGGGGAGTGATTTTCGCGGTCAAGTGCCAAAAACACAATACAAATTTAATATAACGATTCAATATAAAACTAGATTAAATCAAGTTATTTATTAAATTATTTGCCCGAATTAAATATGTTCCGATGTTATTGAGCTCTTTAATGTTTTCTTTAGTTAGTAATTGGATTAGCTTACAAACAATAGGTCGTATGTAATAATACGCTTTAATAAATTAAAAAAATTGATCATTATGTTGGTGACATTGCAATATAAAATGAAATTATTCTCCATTGGAATTACAAACTGTACATAGTCTTTGAGGGGGTGGGTGGGTGGGTGTGTGGGGGGGGGGGGGGGTACACTTTTTATATCTACCAAATTCTATATTTAACATATAAGCACATATTCTAATTTGTGCTAATTCTTTTGCTATAGGTTTCTTAAAATAAGTTTGTAGCAAATTCGTTTAATACAATTGATAAAGACCATAATCTTTCTTGTGTTATGGTAAAAATACGCTAAATTAATTTATAGAGTCATTACTACTTTACAGATGACAAAAACAAGAAATAATGATTATCGATATAATGTATTTAATAACAACTAACTGTAGATGGTGATACAATTACATTCAAACATCAAAGTCCATCCTTAAATAGTTAGTCATATACACAAATAGCGGAATAATAGTAGAATAGCTATTTATATCATATGGTCAACATACAACACTTCCGTATTTGATAAGTATTGTGTATATGTATATAAGTATAAACCTGACATCCGCGAAATTAGATGATACGCTTATTACGAACAGATTTGGTGTCACTTATAATTGCACCCATAGGTCTATAATGGTCAGGGTTGTGACGGCATTGAACGGCAAATGGAATTTATAACCGAAGACGTTAGCCTGAGGTTACAGATGAAACATT
Organism: Gigantopelta aegis; assembly: GCF_016097555.1. Taxonomy (NCBI): domain Eukaryota; kingdom Metazoa; phylum Mollusca; class Gastropoda; order Neomphalida; family Peltospiridae; genus Gigantopelta; species Gigantopelta aegis. The sequence goes on along the minus strand of NC_054699.1, from coordinate 13,541,050 downwards.
TGCGGTCATCAAATATACAATAACACCCGCACCTCTAAACAACTAAACGCTCCATATTGTTATGTCCATATTAAACTGAAACGTTCTTCTACGGAACTAACTGTATGTTTGGTATTTCTCTAGTTCATCAAGATCAACCTCGAGTGCAAGCACAATGCGAGCACTCGACGTTAATCTTGATGAACTAGTATTTCGTCCTGACTACAATCTAACTATAGACCTTTGAACCATCAACATGGCCTGTTCTAATTGTTAATGACGTCCTGGTGTTATTTTTATTTCAACCCGAATTTTTTTTAACCAATCACAATGGATACGGTAACTCACTCGCCATTTTGTTTACAATATGTTGTACTTGGCAAGTCTTTAGCCTGTGTGTGTGTGTGTGTGTGTGTGTGTGTGTGTGTGTGTGTGTGTGTGTGTGTGTGTGTGTGTGACCTAAATCATTGGGTATTTCATCAACTGGGTGAGAATAAATTGTTAATGTTAAAAGTATGCTGTTTGGGGAATATGCATGTATATCCTGGGAATGCTGGCAAATTCGTGAAAATATTTTAAAATTAGTTTGTTCAAAATTAATAGCAGGCATGTTGGACTAAATTATGTTTGATTTATGGAGAGATGGCTGCGTATATTAGGAAAATGCTTTTTTTTTTTTTTTTGTTTTGTTTTTTTTCGATCTCTCTTTCTTTTCTAAATGACTGCGTAGGGTGTTTGAGGTCCTTACCAGCTCCCATTGTAATATCAGGGCCTATGAATGTATCTTTGTTATATGATAGACACTAATGGTTTCATCTAAGACACACTAAAAAGTTAAAGTTTGTTTTGTTTAACGACATCACTAGAGCGCACTGATCTATTAATCATCGGCCATTGGAAGTCAATGTCATCTCCGTCACGATACACATGTGATGTAGATGATGACCGTTACATAGATGACATAGTTGTTAATTAGTAAGAGTAGTGACGGCTCAAGCAAGCGTCGCCTCCCTACTAGTAGTAAGCAAATGTGTTCATATAAAAAGATTGGCCGATTTATTGTGTTTCTGATCTATCAATTACACTCGATTATAAAAATATATCAAACACATTTGTGTGTGTGACGTTTTGTTCATGAGAACGATGCCTGTTTGTAGATCACAAAAATGAACAATATCAGTTATCATTTTAACAGAAACAACAATATTTTAAAAAATGGCACGTTCGCCAACTTGTAATACCACATGTAAATAGTAGTTTTATGGATATTTAGCTTTACCGAGTTATTCAGTACTATAGGTACGGAGCGCCAATTTGCCCTGTTACTGCAGAATGACTCATTATATGCTTGTTATCTTATCATAGATATTCTGTGACGACGTAACTGTAGAGGTATCAAGTTTCTCATATTCATTCATCTGAACATCTCGTCCTGAATTAACATAACCACCATCGTCAAGACCATCTCGTGGACTATGTTGTTGATTCCTCTCTTCTTGTTCCTCTCTGAACACGTCGCCTGTAGTAGACATATTGTTTTCTTCACCAGGATTTTCGTTTTGGTCATCATTCACATTCACTGCTCGGTTTACGTCTCTGTTGTGTGGTTTACAAATATCATGGTGATCAGATTTTAGTTCCCCCCTTTGACGTCTGACATACCTACAAAATAAATATAACTCTTAGTGTCAGGCTAGTTCAAATATGATCACCTTTGATGTTATCTCTTTCTCCTTAATTTTCTCCATATACAGTCCTCTATCTGTCGGTCGGTCTCTCTCTCTCTCTCTCTCTCTCTCTCTCTCTCTCTCTCTCTCTCTCTCTCTCTCTCTCTCTCTCTCTCTCTCTCTCTCTCTCTCTCAATCTCTCTTTCTCGTCATCTAATTATTCCTGTATGAACAGACGACATGAACAAAACATATCTCTAAATGTCCCTCTAAAGACATGTGAAATTGATTGTACTGATTGTTGAAACCAAATCGTTATTGCTAATACAGAATGCTTTTAATGTATCATATGCATTATTGTGGCTTTAATTACTACGTTCGTTTGATATATATTACAGCCAGCCAGCCTCATAGATAGATACAACATAGGTACAGGTAGACATGTAGGTAGGTAGGTATGTAGGTATGTATATTGCCTGCCAAGCTAACATTATGTTCCACCAGTGGACAAAATGCACCTACTCCAGAGGGATGGGGAAGTACAGTTGATAAAGACAGCTAGTTCTACGTTAGTGTGTGTAATACACTATAATTTGTATTCCAAAGCCTGCAGTAAATTGGTTGAACGCGGTTACAAGTCTTAGAGTACTCGCGGAAAAACGTTCCTGTGCACCAAATGATTGCATATAGAATATAATTTACTTGAAATCTGGTTATAAATATTTCAGTAACTGAACGTGTAATCACTCCCGTCGATATTCCAGCGGTGTCAATTGGACGAACTATTCATACTTTGTGATCACACGTTGGATTACTAGCATTCTTGTTCACGTGCTCCTGTTTGACGTCATTTTTCTTATCATTGGACTTTAAAACTATTGTATGGATTCTCATCACTCAGAAAAAAATATTTGTGTTGGTATTTGATCGTCGTCAGTGTGATGCCACGCCTCCCAGAAAATGGACTCCTTCGAACGATGGGTCTGATTGAGGTTAGAACGGCACAAACACTGTTGCTAGTAACTTTGGTATTCATTGGTGTTCATCAGAACACTATGCAATATCTGCCGAGATGTTCTCGACAGTTTAGGGGTACTAGGGATCTTCATGTTTAGGGAGTCGACACGTGACGCCACGTCAGCAAATCGTCAGTATTAAGCGGGTGCACATATCTTTTGGAAATGATACGTTTAACATCCTAATGCATCTCTAAGTTAAGGCCAATCAGTGGAAGAACTGAACGCAACCGATTAGGTGATAACAAAGTGCGACCATGACCGACGGCGCACCAAGCATTGTGTAGACAGTACTTCAGGCTCAGAAGGCACAAGAGGATCACCGTACTTTTAACAGATAAATAGTACATCTATGTAAATCACAATATTTTTAAATTTTAAAAATATAAGTCCTACTGAAATTTTGATGATGCACAGGAATATTTTCCGTGAGTATATATATATATATATATATATATATATATATAATATAGATAGATATATAGATAGACACATACATACATACATACATACATACAGGCAGACAGAGAGACAGACAGACAGATATATAGATAGATATATAGATATATCTCCATTTATTGTTCATGCAATGATAAAGATGTAGATTTGCCGTTGCTGGGACTAGAACCTATGGTACAGAATCGACCGCTACGTGCAGGCTTGTCACGATACCTTTTGAGCTATTGAGGCATCTGCCGAATGCAGGCTTACCATCTAAGTAATGTATATCTTGAAAGTGGAATCTCACTACAGAGATACGTGTATATTATGTTGATTATGCATCCTCTCATCGGGTGTTACCTAGATTTGTTACCCAGCGGGAACTAGAAACTGGGAAATTAAAATAAGCCGGTTAAAAAGTGTGCAGTTTACGCCAGTAGGTTTTCATGGTTACATTGTGTAACAAAATGCTAGTTTAATTATGAAAAAAAAATACGAATCTTAGTTGTTGTCTGCTTGCTTGCTTGTTTTTTTTCCATTCTTAAATTGTGTAAACAGAAATGCTATTTTACTCCAATCCTTTATATACATTTTAACATAATAAATTGAACCTTGGTTGTTTGTTTGTTTTCATTATTACATTTTTCAACAAAATGCTAAAGCAATTATTCACAGACCACTACACCGACTCCTCTCGCGCTAACCAATAACCCACTGTCCTAATACCTGAGGTGTGTGCCTAGTATAGCGTTGAAAGGAAGGGGTTAAGGTGGTTAAATTTGTTTGTTAGTTGTTGTTTTTGTTGTTGTTGTTGTTTTGTGGGGGATTTGTGTGGATTTGTTTGTGGACTTTTTGTGTTTGTTTGGTGTTTTTTATTTTATTTTTATTTTTATTTTATTTTATTTTTTATATTTTTTTTTTGGGGGGGGGGTGTTGTTGGGGTTTTTTATTATTATTTTAGGGCTGGGGGGTCATTTCCATAAAAACCTACATAATATGCTTATGTACGTTGGAAGATGTCAGAAACTGGAGTGGGTGTAGGTGATGCATCATCTTCAGATTTGGGGTGGAGTGCCCCTTGCTAACTTCACCTCCCTTCTTCTGAAGCACTGGCACATGAGCTGGTATAAATATGAACGCTACTTTCAGTAATGTTGAGTGAGCGTTTTCTGCATTACATAGATGCATCCTTTGAAATGCGAATACAACATGTGGTCGAGTGGAGTGCATTTTGTTTAGCGACACCACAGTAGCATATTGGTTTATTGATCATCAGCTATTGGATGTCAAACATTTGGAAAAAGTTGATATATAACACTCTTTGACACTGTATAAAACTAGGGTATGCTAATTTCTCTTCTACAACACCTTTGTTCATGTTAAAGCAATCCTTCTGTTGTTACACTAGATCATGTGTTACAAAAAACAACAACACACAAACAAAACAAAAAAACAAAAGGATTCCATCACATTTCGTTGACCAAAAATATACTTTCTAGTTTCCTTCAGATGATTACACCCCACCAAAATGTGGCGTTCCCACGCAACAGAAATACAAAAGTGCCAAACTACATGGACTTTCTAAGGATCTTGCCAAAGAAAACGCTTGTATAAAACTAGGGTATCTCAAGCAATATCTCTTCTACAACACCTTTGTCCATGTGTATGTAACAATAATCCTTCTTTTGTTACACTAGATCGTGGGTTACAAAACAACCACCCCCAAAAAACTGATGTCAGTCATCTGATGTCTTTTTTAACACATTTGTTGCAGATTATAATATGATTTATTGCGAATGTGTAGGTGTTGTTGTGGGGTTGTTGTTGTTTTTTTACTTGTGGTGCCACTTCCTTTGACGTTCGAGCTAATACGCAGTGTTCTCTATACTGACGATGTAAAAGCGAAAAGTTCCTCAAATGTTCAGTTGAGCAATGCCTTGAAATGGCGATGAAAGAAAGAAAAAGAAATAAAGAAATGCTTTATTTAACGACGCACTCAACACATTTTATTTACGGTTATATGGCGTCAGACATATGGTTAAGGACCACACAGATCTTGAGACGGTTAGGCCATCGGTCTACAGGCTGGTAGGTACTGGGTTCGGATCCCAGTCGAGGCATGGGATTTTTAATCCCGATACCGACTCCAAACCCTTAGTGAGTGTTCCGCAAGTCTCAATGGATAGGTGTAAACCACTTGCACCGACCAGTTATCCATAACTGGTTCAACAAAGGCCATGGTTTGTGCTATCCTGCCCGTGGGAAGCGCAAATAAAAGATCCCTTGCTGCTAATCTAAAAGAGTAGCCCATGAAGTGGCGACAGCGGGTTTGCTCTCAAAATCTGTGTGGTCCTTAACCATATGTCTGACGCCATATAACCGTAAATAAAATGTGTTGAGTGCGTCGTTAAATAAAACATTTGTTTCTTTCTTTCTTTGGTCGGTGCAAGTGGTTTACACTTACCCATTGAGCCTTGCGGAGCACTCACTCAGGGTTTGGAGTCGGTATTTGGATTAAAAATCC